>NW_027494723.1:0-251174 GCF_021521415.1 Bidens hawaiensis | reverse complement strand
AGCAAGTGTACCGGTCGCGTATAGCAAATATGAGGAAAGTCCGGATATGGAACTCGAAGACACGTGAGAACGGCTCAGATTATAAACCCTAATCCAAGTCCTACCTTAAAATATTTAATTGATTTTTTTTTTTTTATTATTATTATTATTATTATTATTATTATTATTATTATTATTATTTAAACTAATCTAACTAACTTACTTAACTTAACGAAACCAACAAGAAAACTTAACGACACTAACGGAGCTCTTAGCGAAAATGGAGAAACGACTACCTAGGCAAGAATCCTATTGACAGTTTAACGGCTAACGGAATTAACTAATCACACGACACCGGGATCTTAATATAATCAACTAAGGCTCACTAAAGTTCGCTAGATTACCTCTCGGTCTCACCAACTAACCCTGACAAATCTAAGAAGATTGAATAAATGCACCGGGATAAAGATTACTAAGGTACCCTAATGGCGCATCTCCTCTCGGACTCAACAACACAATACCCGGTTAAAATTGGTACTTGCAATATAGGGATAAAGGGGCAACAATATCTAACCCAATCTAAGACACATATTTGCACGCAAAACTAAACCGGATAAGAGCAAAACTCGCTCTCGCGCAATTCTAAACTAACCGAATAAAGACGCGAGACAAACCGACTCCCTATTTCCTCTCGGTCGCAAGTAAGCTGAAACTATTCAATTTTAATAATTAATTGCACTTAAGATTCCTATGGCCCGCGCTAACGACAAACAGATCAAAAACACCTAGTCTATGACCTAACCAAATAACCCTAACCAGACAATACAAAATCAATCAATCAAGGTCATACGCGGAATCACAAGCTAGTAATTATATAAAAACAATATTTTAACACATCAAAGATCGAATTATATAAAGTTTTTCAATAGTAATACGTCATGTACTTAATTAAAATCCAAATAAGCCATCAAACAACGTCAATATTCATCTCAGCCTAGGTAGTTCAAATATTTAGCTACTCATAACAAGAAACGAAAACAAATAAATTCTAGTAGCAAAACTCTTGTTCACAATATTCATGGATTAAAACTAAAATAAAGATGAAGACCAAACCAAGTAATTAATATGTCACTCCAAAGCAATTGCGGACTCTCTTCCGTTGCGTCAAAAATTATTGGGTGGCCTCCAAAGTTTAACTCTCTTTCTTCTATATAATTTTCTATCTTCCTGCCTTGACTTTTATTTCCAACCGCCGCCAACCTTTCTGCCTTAATTGCTTTTGACCAAAAATTAATATAGATCACCCCTCCACCACGTTCTCCTATGTTCTTGTCCAAGACATTCTTTTTTATTTGTTATGACATTACCCTAATGACAACACTAAACACACGGCCCAATTCTCTTCATACTATTAAGTTCTCTCTTGTGATTTATGTAGGGCCCACAAGAAAAATAATCCATGAAAAAAAAATCATATGCTTAATGCCTGTAGTAGTTGTCCAAAGCAAAACAAAAATACGTTATAATATCTATTATAATATTATTGAATATATAATGTCATTTTAACCAACTTGTGAAGCTTATAAGACATCTTTTCATGAACTATACCCTTTAAATTAAAAGGTGGATTATGATAATGTATATAAAGTTTAATTCAAATATTCATTCGTTGGTCTCAAGTTTAGTAAAATACTCTATTTTAATGTGTTGACTTTTGCAACCATTAAACTTTAAATACGAGCCAAATAAGAGTTATATCCAATAAAAACCTAGCTCTAAAGTACTCAAAGTGTAGGAAATATATATAATAATTTGTATATTTTAGAGCACATCAAATATCCTCACACTTAAACCTTTTTCGTCCCAGAAAAAGAAATCTACACGGGATCATAACCAAGTGAAAACAACAAACTTCCAGATTATTTAATATTATTAAAGCAATAGAAACAGCTCGACATATTGACCGCGATTGCCAGTATATTTGTCCACTTGAAACCCAGCTACCAACCAATCAAGCCCCCAATTGCATTAAACGTTTTTAAGTCCAAAAATTAAGGCTACACCTACCCCATCTGAGACAAAGAGAGCTAGAAAATCTTGAGTCGAAGTAGACTTGTTCGACAAATCACCATAAGTCAAGGACTCATTGATGGTACTAATTAGATGCACTCGGTGAAATTTGATATTTATTGATTAAGAACCTTCGAGCCCCAATAGTGTATCCTCAGAGTCACTATCCCCTTGGTAACACGTAAACTCTAAGTCCCGTCTAGTATGTGCATCTTTGGCCTATTTTACTAACTTTGAGAATGCTTCTTTGGCATTTTACAATACGTAACTTTCTCACAATCATTTGCTTTTTGGATTAACTTTTTGGAATACTCATAAGTTTCATAACATACTTTTTTTTCTTTTTTTTTATCTTTTTTTTCATCTTTTTTTTTATATCACCCTAAAGTATATAACTATTTCTAAGCTCGTAAAAAGATGGACATGTGGTTGTGTGCTGGTTTGAGCGCATCTAAGTCTTACCATCTCAAGTTTTCAGATTATGGTAATTCTCCCTAAGCATCGAAATTCGGTTTCACCGTTTTTCAAATTATTATATATATAAAAATCTGCTAAAGAAGACTATCAAAGCTAGTTGGGCCTACCGACACATCCCTAATCAGATATGCAAACCATCTCTTCTTTTATTATTATTATTATATATATTTCAAAAGTTCCGAGAGCTTGTTAACACAACGGTAATAATATCATTTCCTGCTTAACGTAGAATAAAAACAACTTTCAAGGGACATTTTTTTTTAAACTTTTTTAGTTTTTTTTTATTTTATTATTTATATTTATCTATTTATTTTTTTGTTCTAATTCAAACGCCCCAGTCATTTTCAGTTTTCGGGTCAATGGCTATCCCGTATGTCTGCAGGCAAGTAACGGGACCAAACATATACAAGTATATGTCCCTCAAACATAAGTAACCGACATAATTTTCAGCGAAATAATAAAACACACACAACAGTCGCCCCAGTCACTTTCAGTTTTCAGGTAAATGGCTATTCCGTATGTCTACAAGTAGATAACAGGACCAAACATATCCAAGATTATGTCCATCGAACTTGAGTAACCGACATGATTCTCAGCGAAAGAGTGCAAAAATTTTATTATAAAAAATATATTTTTTTAAATATATTTTTTGTCTACAACTTAGTAAAATAAATTCTCATCCCCACACTTAGAACGAAATCGTCCTCGATGAGAACAAGGAAAAGAAATAAACTGAAAATACAAATAAAACTTAAAATAGTCAAAAGTAAAACAGAGAACGGGTTACTCCCCTAGTTTATATGCAGAATCTTCACCAGTTGTGTATCAATCGAGCGACCATATAGCATTTCATTTGCGGCCGCAATCTCGGGTGACCAGTTCCAAAACGCCATCAGAGCTACAATGCGCATAATAATACCTGCAATGACTCAAACTCGCTCGCATGTTGTGGCGTACCAAAACAGAAAACAAAAAACATAAGAAATAAACATATTTTTGTGTGTTTGTAATTTTAATTTTTTTAAATTTTAAATTTTTATTTTTTATATTTTTTTTAAATAACAAAATTTAAATAAATAAAACACATAATAATGAAAATCATAATACACACTCTACAACTCGGGTTGTCTCCCAAGTGATGCATCCAACACGTCTACGCCTCCGTGAGTAGATCAAGGTAGAACAACTCGACTGTCTGATCAGCAATTGGCTCGCCTATGTAGTACTTCAACCTATGTCTATTCACCTTAAACTTCCCGCTTTCGTCTTCAATCTCAAATGTGCCATACAGGAATACCTCAGTAAAGGTGAACGGGCCTGACCATCGGGAATTCAGCTTTCCCGAAAATAAATGTAATCGGGAATTATATAGCAAAACCCGATCCCCACACTTGAACTGCTTATCACCTCTCAACTTCTTATCATGCAGCTCTTTGGTCTTCAGCTTATAATTGTAGGAGTGTGCATAGGCATGATCGCGAAGTTCCTCTAACGGTGAACTCCAGCAGTCGAAAGATCAAGGTTAACCGTTTGAAGCGCCCAAGAAGCACGGTGCTCCAACTCAATAGGCAGATGACATGCTTTCCCATAAATCATCCAAAACGGTGTGGAACCGGTCGGATTTTTGTACGCTGTACGGAAAGCTCACAAAGCATCATCTAGTTTGTCGGACCAATCCATTCGGTTTAGCCCAACCGTCTTCTTAATAATGTGTTTAATTCCCCGGTTAGTCACCTCTACTTGTCCACTGGTCCGTGGGTGATAGGCAGTCGCAAGCCGACGGGTGACCCCATAGCGTTGCAACGCCTTCTCCATCTGCGCGTTGCAGAAGTGAGTACATCGATCGCTTATTAAGGTTTTGGTACTCCAAAACAAGAGAAAAGATTTTTTAGAAATCTCACTACAAGTCGGGCGTCGTTAGTGGGCAAGGCCTTGGCTTCGACCCACTTGGAGACGTAATCAACTGCCACGAGTATGTACTTGTTCCCTTTAGAAGACGGGAACGGGCCCATAAAATCGATACCCCAAATGTCAAAAACCTCGCAAACCTAAATAGCATTCTCGGGCATCTCATTTCGGGATGAGATGTTACCAACATGCTGGCATCGGTCACAACTTTTAACGAATGCGTGAGCATCTTTGAAAACCGAAGGCCAACAGAATCCTGAATCAAAGACCTTCTTAGCAGATTGAACAGCACCATGGTGACCTTTTGTCGGTCCTTCATGACATGGCTCAAAATCCGCCACCCCTCTTCAACATCCACACAACTCCTCATCAACTGATCAGCACCTATGAAAAAAAGAAACGGGTCGTCCCAGATGTAGAAATTTACGTCAGCAAAGAATTTCTTCTTTTGCTGGTGAGATATCCTCTTAGGGAGGGAACCATCGACGAGAAAGTTTGTCGGTAAACCACAGGTAACCGTCATCCTGGGCTCTAACAAACATGAGATTCTCTAACGGGAAATGGTCGTTGATGTTGACCCTAGCATCTCCAATCTCAGCTCTCTCAAGACGTGACAAGTGATTGGCCGCTACATTCTCGGCCCCCTTTTTATCACGGATTTCTATATCAAACTCTTGAAGCAGCAGGATCCATCGGATAAGACGAGGCTTAGCGTCCTGCTTGTTGAAAAGATAACAAATGCCAGCATGATCAGTGTAGACAACTGTTTTGGACAGAACAAGATAAGACCTAAACTTATCAAATGCAAACACCACAGGTAACAACTCTTTCTCGGTGGTTGTGTAATTCTCTTTAGCAGTGTTTAAGGTTCGACTAGCATATTAGATCGGGTGGAAGCGCTTCTTCTTCCGCTGTCCAAGCACTGCTCCTACGGCATAGTCGCTTGCATCGCACATCAATTCGAATGGTAAAGACCAGGCGAGATCAATCATGATCAGGGCGTTAACAAGTTTATCTTTTAGAAGATCAAACGCCTCGATACACTGTTCATAGAAGACAAATGGAGGGTCTTTCTCTAGTAGCTTGGTCATCGGTCTCATAATTTTCGAGAAATCTTTAGTGAACTGGCGATAGAAACCTGCATGACCTAAGAAGCTATGGATATATTTCACAGACGTGGGCGAGGGAAGATTAGAAATGGTTTCAATCTTAGCTCGATCGACCTCGATCCCCGCACTCCAGATCCTATGTCCTAGAACAATGCCCTCGCGTACCATGAAGTGACACTTCTCTCAGTTGAGGACTAGGTTGGTGTCGACGTAACGAGCCATCATCCTATCAAGGTTGGAGAGACAATGATCGAAAGAATTCCCGAAGACAGAAAAATCGTCCATCAAAACTTCCAAGGAATCCTCGATCATGTCGTGAAAGATCGCCACCATACAACGCTGGAAAGTGGCCGGAGCGTTACAGAGTCCAAAGGGCATGCGTTTATAGGCAAACGTGCCGTAGGGGCAGGTGAATGTGGCTTTCTCCTGATCATTGGGAGAGATCGGGATTTGGAAATACCCGGAGAAACCATCCATAAAGCAGTAACTTTGCTGACCCGCCAAACGCTCAAGCATCTGATCAATGAAGGGTAGAGGAAAGTGATCTTTCCTAGTGGCGTCGTTCAGTCTGCAGTAGTCGATGCAGACTATCCAACCGGTCAAAGTTCTAGTGGGAATAAGCTCGTTCCGTTAATTGGTGACGACAGTCATGTCACACTTCTTGGGAACCACTTGGATCGAACTACCCAGGCGCTATCGGAGTTGAGAAAAATGATTCTCGCATCAAGGAGTTTGATGATTTCTTTTTAAACGACCTCTAGCATTTTCGGATTAAGCCTCCGTTGAGGCTGAATGACAGATTTGAAATTATCCTCCATGAGGATTTTATGAGTGCAGAACGAGGGATTAATCCCTTTGATGTCAATAATCTTTCATGCTATCGCCTCCTTATGCGCTTTCAGCACCTTCAACAACTTCAACTTCTCGACCTACGTTAAGGTAGACGCGATGATTACAGGTAGCTTCCTCTCTTCGTCCAGAAATGCATACTCCAAATGATGGGGTAGATCCTTAAGTTCTAAGGAAGAAGAAGGGCTCTCAACGGAAGGTCGGTCTCTCAGATCATCTCGCACGATCTCAACAGCTGACTCTGAATCTAGGGGTGGTGACACGGTGTCATCCATCAATGGTGGAGCGGTCATGGCAACCATCTCGACCTCTGAAATCTCCCTATCGAGAATCTATGGGTTCACGGTAGGTCCTCCATAGATGTCAGTGAAAAAATCCCACACATGCGATACAATGTTGTTAACGAAATACAGGGAGTCGTCCGCCGACTTGGGGTTCTTGAGTGACTGTCTTACGTCAAAGGTGGCGTTATCATCCCCAACTCTCTGAATCAGTTTGCCCTCAAGGACGTCGATCAATGCCTGTGCGGTGGCAAGGAATGGTCGGCCTAAAATGAGAGGGATACTATCATCCTCATTCATATCCAGAATGACAAAGTCCACCGGGAAGATGAACTTGTCGATACGAACAAGTATGTTCTCGACCACCCCTCACAGGTATTTCACAGAATGATCAGCAAGTTGGATACTCATTCGGGTTGGCCTCGGTTCGCTAAGATCCAACTTACTAAAGACATAATACGGCATGAAATTTATGTTGGCCCCAAGGTCGGCCAAAGCATGTCGAACCGTATCGTCGCCTAAGATGCAGGGAATTGTGAAACTCCTAGGATCAGCCATCTTTTCAGGAAACTTGCTCTGCAACACTGCAGAGCACCAAGCAATCAACGGAATAGAAGAGACCTCAGCTAGCTTCTCCTTATTGGAAAGAATGTCTTTGAGGAATTTGACATATTTGGGCATCTGAGTGAGTCCCTCGAGGAAAGGAATGTTCAAGTGAAATTGCTTGAGAAGTTCGAGGAACTTGGAGTTTTTCTCCTCGTCTCTATCTGATCGGAGTCTCCCAGAATAAGGAAATTTGGGTTTGTAGACTCTGAGAGGTAGGTTAGATGATGATGAAGGTTTATCGGCCGGCTTTGAACTCGCTGGAATAGTCTGTTGGTATGCCTCGGCCGGAGGAGGCTCCATCTGGATCTCTTCGTCCACCTACTCTTCTTCATCAATCCCAGGTGTGATAACTCTCGAAGGTCCAGCCTATCTTTCTCTCCGAGCACTGCTCCTAGTAGTCACCGATTTGGCGAACCCTCTCGGATTTTTCTCAGTATTACTTGGTAGTGAACCCTGTGCTCTCTAGGATAACTGGCTGGAAATCTCTCCGACGTGACATTCAAGATTAGCTAGAGACGTGGCTTGGTTCTTCAGCATAGCATCGTGTTCCGCAAGTTTCGCCTCATTTGTCACTCGGTTCCTCTCATCTCGCAGCCATCATCTCAGCCATCATCTCCTCCAGTGAGTCTTTCTTCTCCTCTCTCCCCAGTTGTTCTGAATTCTCATGACCAGAACTCCCCTGCCCGAACAGATTCTCTCGACGCTGGTTTTAGTATTGGGCTTGGTAGTCACTGGCTTGTCCCCCTCGATAGTTATTCTGATTTCACCAGCCAGTGTTCCCGCCGAAGGCGGGGTTTTGATATTTCAAGGGGTTGTTGACGAAGTCAACCTCCTCCTGATTGCTACACGGCTTAACAGGACAGTCTATAGTGTCGTGACCCCCTCAGAAAACCTCACACTTCACGACGCTCTTAACCGTAAGATCTCTAACGAGTTTATTCAAAGCATCAATATGCGCTTGCATGCTAGTGTTCGAATAGACCTGAAGTACTCCTCTCGATGATGTGGAAGAATTCCTTCCCCCGTGCCCCTCGTAACTCGCTGCTAGATCATCAAAAAGGACGACACACTCATCGGGATCTTTATTCTTAAGGAGGTTCCTGTTAGCAGTCTGGTTCAATATCTCTCTCACGTGATGTGTGGCTCCATTGTAGAATTTCTAGATGAGCATCCAATTTTCTAAACCATGGTGAGGACAACTAAGAAGGAGGTCCTTCAATCTTTCCCTAACTTCCCAGAAAGACTCGTTGGATCTCATGCGGAAGGAACAAATCTCCTCACTGAGTCGAGCGGATTTAGATGGCGGAAAGAATTTGGTCATGAATTTCTCTTGAAAGCCCGCCCAAGTAGTGATGGATCCAGCAGGTAGTGACTTTAGCCATTTGTAGGCTTTTCCGGCAAGTGAGAAGGGAAAGAGACGGAGATAGATGGCTTCATCGTTCATGTTGCCGATATTGAAAGTTTCGCAGATTTGAACAAACATGTCGATGTGGTTTGAAGGATCTTCGCTCTTTAGCCCTTGGAATTGGAGTGTGGTTTTGATGAGTTGCATGACGTGGGTAGGAATGGACCAGTTGCCAGTGGCAGCACCATCCGGTAAGGTAATACTAGAATGAGGATTGGTGTCTTCCTGCCATAGTCAGCTACTACTCTCCTAGGCGGTGGGTCAGCCATGTTCCTATCCCTAGAAGAAGTGAAAGAGACAGAAGAAGAAAAAGAATCAAAACCTGTCGATGAAACAGAACGCTCTCTCTCGGGCTGAACTTTCTTGGTATCGTTAGACGTTTCAAACTTCGGCGGTCCTTGTTAACGGGTATGACGCATACGACTAAAAAGAAAAAAAACTACAATTAAATAGGCTAAAATTAAACTAAAAACAAAAAAAAACAGATAAGAAAGTAAAAAAGAAACAGGTAAGTCCCCAAACTCGGGTCGTTCTCTAATCGCCTCAGACCGTGTCCCCGGCAACGGCGCCAAAAACTTGATGTGCGAAAATATATATATATATAATAATCACGAATCGCAACTAAGCTTTAAAAACCAAACAATCTATCCTAGTTCACACAAACGGCAAGTGTACCGGTCGCGTATAGCAAAGATGAGGAAAGTCCGGATATGGAACTCGAAGACACGTAAGAACGGCTCAGATTATAAACCCTAATCCAAGTCCTATCTTAAAATATTTAATTGATTTTATTATTATTATTATTTTTCTTTAAACTAATTTAACTAACTTGCTTAACTTAACGAAACCAACAAGAAAACTTAACGGCACTAACGGAGCTCTTAGCGAAAATGGAGAAACGACTACCTAGGCAAGAATCCTATTGACAGTTCAACGGCTAACGGAAAAAACTAATCACACGACACCGGGATCTTAAAATAATCAACTAAGGCTCATTAATGTTCGCTAGATTACCTCTCGGTCTCACCAACTAACCCTCACAAATCTAAGAAGATTGAATAAATTCACCGGGATAAAGATTACTAAGGTACCCTAATGATGCATCTCCTCTCGGACTTAACGACACAAAACCCGCTTAAAATTGGTACTAGAAACTATAGGGATAAAGGGGTAACAATATCTAACCCAATCTAAGACACATATTTGCACGCAAAACTGAACCGGATAAGACCAAAACTCGCTCTCGCACAATTCTAAACTAACCGAATAAAGATGCGAGACAAACCGACTCCCTATTACCTCTCGGCCGCAAGGAAGGTGAAACTATTGAATTTTAATAATTAATTTCACTCAAGATTCCTATGGCCGCGCTAACCACAAACAGATCAAAAACACCAAGTCTATGACCTAACCAAATAACTCTAACCAGATGATACAGAAGCAATCAATCAAGGTCATACATTGAATCACAATTAATAATTATATAAAAACAATATTTTAACACATCAAAGATCGAATTATATAAAGTTTTTCAATAGTAATACGTCGTGTATTTAATTAAAACCAAATAAGCCGTCAAACAACGTCAATATTCATCTCAACCTAGGTAGTTCAAATATTTAGCTACTCAAAATAAGAAACGAAAACAAATAAATTCTAGTAACAAAACTCTTGTTCACAATATTCATAGATTAAAACTAAAATAAAGATGAAGACCAAACCAAGTAATTAATATGTCACTCCAAAGCAATTGTGGACTCTCTTCTGTTGCGTCAAAAATTATTGGGTGGCCTCCAAAGTTTGACTCTCTTTCTTCTATATAATTTTCTATCTTCCTGCCTTGACTTTTATTTCCAACCGCCGCCAACCTTTCTGCCTTAATTGCTTTTGATCAAAATTAATATAGATCACCCCTCCACCACGTTCTCCTATGTTCTTGTCCAAGACATTCTTTTTTATTTGTTATGACGTTACCCTAATGACAACACAAAACACACGGCCCAATTCTCTTCATGCTATTAAGCTCTCTTTTGTGATATGTTTAGGGCCCACAAGAAAAATAATCCATGAAAATAAAAAATCATATGCTTAATGCCTGTAGTAGTTGTCCAAAGAAAAACGAAAATACGTTATAATATCTATTATAATATTATTAAATATATAAAGTCATTTTAACCTACTTGTGAAGCTTATAAGACATCTTTTCATGAACTATACCCTTTAAATTAAAAGGTGGATTATGATAATGTATATAAAGTTTAATTTACATATTCATTCGTTGGTCTCAAGTTTAGTAAAATACTCTATTTTAATGTGTTGACTCTTGAAACCATTAAACTTTAAATTTGAGCCAAATAAGAGTTATATCCAATAAAAACCTAGCTCTAAAGTACTCAAAGTGTAGAAAATATATATATAATAATATGTATATTTTAGAGAACATCAAAACTTCAGCATAACTTTCTTACTTTCTTCAGTATTTCCTATACTCCTCATTTTAATATGCTGAAACAATGAAGCACATATTTTGATACTTCCCACTTGATGGAAAATATTGTCGGTAATGCCATTGTTAAAGTAGAATATGCCTTTGTTTCGATTTCCAAAATTTTCTTTTCTTCTATGGAATAAGAGGTAAAATCTTTTGGTGTAAAACCAGTAGTTTCATTTCCAACCATGGGTACAGTGTAAACATCGTCAAGAAATCTCGAACAATCAGAGTGTACAGTCCCTAGATATGCTCAGAATCTTGGTTCCCATTTGGCAAAGTCACTAAACCTCATTAAACGTGGACATTTTTTAATGTGACCCGATCTCAGCATCGAGCTGAAGAATCTGTTGCATCAACATGTTTGGAGAAGCGATGCGTAATAAACAGCCATCTCACGGTGTAGGTTATGAGATTTAAATTGAAAATTGTTCAGATATAATACTTAAAGGTCTAATATGAAAATAAATGTAACCAATGGGTACAACGAATGATGAATGGATAAGAATGATGATACCGAATGAACCAACAAATCTTGTGACGAATGAAATGACGAATGAGATAACGTATGAGATGACGAATGACAATCTCAATAATTCATGATGACTTTTGACAATCAGTCTACACGAATGATGATAACGAATGAAAGGAACGAATCAACACCTGAATAGCTTAACGAATGGATGACAGATGTGACGACGAATGTAATAACGAATGGTATGGTGTTTAGTGACGAATAGAATGGTTTTCAGGTAACGAATGAACTTGGCATGAATGGGTATTAGTGAAGAACCAGTTAACGAATGAGTGATGGCGAATGAGTTTTGATAACGAATGATTGATGACGAAGCAGCTACAGTAGCGAATGAGGTTATTATTCTTTTGTAACAACTTTGACATGAACTTTGGCATGTGGCACAATTCAGTTATACTGAAATAGCGAATGACTATCAGTTGCGTAACGGATGAATGGAGTCATCATAACGAATGAAACTATGAATATTCAAATCTTCAAGCTATGATTTCCAGATCTGGAAATTTTCATATCCAAACCGTGATTCAGAAAATCACCAAATCATGTATTATACACTCAATTCTCAACCAAATTACTCAAATAACCACTCAAGTTGCTCGTCTCAAACTCGTGAACAAACCACCAATCAATCCGAACAATCAATACTGACTTAAACCCAGCCTGAAAACCAAAATCAGTACATACAGAAACCTCTATTTTCAACTCACACAAAGTCAATCCAAATCCAATTTCAATCAAATCAGCCTCTAATTAACATCACAACATGTTAATCCAGCTAAACTCAACAAAATCAAACTCAAATCTAAAACTAACACTCAATCAGTAAATTAACCACACAATTCATTACGAATTTCCTTATCACATACAATCTAACCTCTGGAGATATGATACCATTTGAAGAAACATAATGTAATTGAATGAAAGGAACGAATCAACACCCGAATAGCTTGACGAATGGATGATAGATGTGATGACGAATGTAATAACGAATGGTATGGTGTTTAGTGATGAATAGAATGGTTTTTAGGTAACGAATGAACTTGGCATAAATGGGTATTAGTGACGAATCACTTAACGAATGAGTGATGACGAATGAGTTTTGATAACGAATGATTGATGAAGAATCAGCTACAGTAGCGAATAAGGTTGTTATTCTTTTGTAACAACTTTGACATGAACTTTCGCATGTGGTACATGTAACATCCCGAAATTTCCAAGTAATATTAATTATATTATATTACTTAATATTAGAGAGAAAGTTTACCCGGGTTATCTGGAAATAAATAAAAGAATAGGAGTTGGTATGGGTCGGGCTAGTGTCGGGTAATGGACGTTGGTTATGGATGTGGATTAATTGAGATGGGTTAAATAAGAATGGGATTTCAGGGATATAAATACCCCCAAAATCCCAAAAATATCTTCATTTACATCCATTTCTTCACACACTCAAAACACACACATTCTAACCGATCAAGATTCGAAGCCGAGACCCGAGATTTTGTTGATAGATCTGAGTTGGTAAGGTAAGAACAAATCCAACAAAGCTAATATTACTGAAAATGGTTAGGATTGGATGGGTTAACCGGACCCGAAACCCAAACTGCCCAAATCGGACCCCTAAAACGTCGATTTTAGGCCGATTTGATGGTTGGGATTTGTAGGCGCCGATCATACGATTCCGTGGGTACCAAAATCGAGTTATTTAGCTAAGAAACGAAGGATTTATGGGCAAACAGATCTGCAGCGCGATAACTTCGCCTGCAAGATTAAGTTCGCCTGATGAACTTCGCCTTCAAGCGTAACTTCGCCTTCAAGCGTAACTTCGCCTAAGGATAACTTCGCCTACGGCCAAGTTCACCTAAGGATAACTTCGCCTACGGCCAAGTTCGCCTAAGGTTTAACTTCGCCTGAAGCCAAGTTCGCCTAAGGTTTAACTTCGCCTGAAGCCAAGTTCGCCTAAGGATAACTTCGCCTGAAACCAAGTTCGCCTAAGGTTTAACTTCGCCTGAAGCCAAGTTCGCCTAAGGTTTAACTTCGCCTGAAGCCAAGTTCGCCTAAGGTTTAACTTCGCCTGAAGTGAAGTTCGTTTAGAAAATAAACTAAAAGCGATAAGTTAAAGTAAGCTAATACTAGGCCACCAGATTAGGTCAGGCGAGTATTGATACGTGTAACTTGTACAGTTAGCCGAGCTCAGTTAAAGAAGGGATTTACAGCTACCAGAGGAAGAAGCAGAGTCCAGGTGAGTTTCTAGCCCCATTCCTTGTTATGTTTTCGGGGCTGTGTGCATACTCGATGTGAAGTGTGAATACACTTACCTTAAGTGGTAAGTGTATGCTATAGATGTTATACGAGGTATATATTTTATAATGCTTGTCGGTACGTGAACGATCTTCGGATATTGCACGTATCGCCAAGGATAGTAAATTCCAAGTGGTTGATAGTGTGTACGAATGTTATGATGTGACTGGTTTATTACGTAAATACTGAACTGATATGAAGTGTGATATAGGCAGGTAGAGGTAGAGTGTGTTAAAAGTGGCAAGAGTCTAGCAAGGGTGTTAGTGGCATAACGTGAGCGCGTGATAGGGAAAGCCTATACGTGCCATCGTTATTATGTGTGTATGATTGTTGATGTGACATGCTTATTATGTAAATGATATGAAGTGTGTTGTAGACAAGTAGAGGTAGAACGTGTTAGAAGTGGCAAGAGTCTAGTAAGAGTGTTAGTGGCATAACGATAGTACGTGGTAGGGTAAGCCTATACGTGCCTTCGTTACTAAAGTGGCAAAGTGGCATAACGTTTTACGTTATTAAAGTGGCAAAGTGGCATAACGTTATACGTTATTAAAGTGGCAAAGTGGCATAACGTTTTACGTTATTAAAGTGGCAAAGTGGCATAACGATAGTACGTGGTAGGGTAAGCCTATACGTGCCTTCGTTATTAAAGTGGCAAAGTGCCATAACGTTTTACGTTATTAAAGTGGCAAAGTGGCATAACGTTTTACGTTATTAAAGTGGCAAAGTGGCATAACGTTATACGTTATTAAAGTGGCAAAGTGGCAAGGTGGTAGGTGTAAATAAGAGGCTAAGTGGTAAGTTAAGCAGGTTAGATGCGAAAGTGTGAATACACTTACCTTAAGTGGTAAGTGTATAGATGTTATACAGGTAGCTATTATGTAATGCTTGTCGGTACGTGAACGATCTTCGGATATTGCACGTATCGTCAAGGAGAGTGATTGTCAAGTGGTTGTTAGTGTGTATGTATTCTATGATGCGACTTGCTTATTATGTAAAAATTGTATTGGTATAAAGAGTGCTGTAGACAAGTAGTGGTATAGTGTGATAGAAGTGGCAGAGTCTAGTATGACTGTTAGTGGCATGACGATAGTACGTGGTAGGGCAAGCCTATACGTGACTTCGTTATTAAGGTGGCATCAAGTGGCATAAGTGGCTAAGCTGTAGGGGTAATTAAGAGGCTAAGCTATAGGGGTAATTAAGTGGTTAAACAGTGGCATGTTAGACAGTGGACTATGTGTCTTCGGATACGTATATATTGTATGAAGTGGTTGTATGATAAGTTGCTTGATTAACTAGAACTCACTCAGCGTAGCTGACTTTTAGTATGCACGCAGGTGGGCTGATTATAGAGTTAGCATGAGGTTGACACAAGGCATGGATTGAACGGCTGGCATCTGAAGATAGAAGTAAAGATGTTTTAAATGTAAAGTTTTATGTTATGGTATCAAAGAAAAGATTTAATGTTTTATAACAAATGATTGATGTTTTATATTCCGCGAAAAGTTTTAATAAACTCTGTTTTGAAGGACTGTGTTTATGAGTAAATCCGACGCTAAAGTAGGGTGCCCGGGTTCGGGGCCTTACAAGTTGGTATCAGAGCATAAGTTCGAGAGATTTAAGCATCCTACATGCTTAGACTCGAACAGAAAATGGGATTTAAGTAATAAAGGAAAGAAGATGCCAGCTCAAGAATGCCATGTGTCGCTCAATCTAGATCAGTAAAGGTAAAGTGTATGATTAAATGATATACGTTAATGAGAAAGAAAAGATATGTGAACGATAGGGATAGGAATAATTGATTGTTTGATTTGACTAACTGCTTAAGTAGAACCAGCACAAATAGACTCATAAAGGGAAGTGTATAGGACACGGAAAGCAATGTGATCAGCTAGTCACAGCTGGCCACTGTTATTACCTGTTAGCCTTGCTATCCTTGTACTAGATAGTTCCTTGAGTGATGATGTTTGTGTTGTCCCTTTAAGAGTACGGATGGCTGGAAATAAATAGTTGTGTGATGGTAAAGCGTCGCCTTAGGAGTTAGCGTTATTATATAAAACAAGGTTCCTCGGGAAGGCGATACGAGACTTGGTACATCGAGGGCTTCATGGACAAGCTACCGTAATAGCTAAAACACATGATCACCGCTCGATGACTACAAGTCAGGAGTAAGAGGGATAACTCAGAAAACGAAGGCGATTCAATAAAGTGTGTAAATATAAGAAGTTTTCCTTTTATAGGGAATAAGTTAGGTTTCGGGAACGAAACCTCTTTAAGGAGAGAAGACTTGTAACATCCCGAAATTTCCAAGTAATATTAATTATATTATATTACTTAATATTAGAGAGAAAGTTTACCCGGGTTATCTGGAAATAAATAAAAGAATAGGAGTTGGTATGGGTCGGGCTAGTGTCGGGTAATGGACGTTGGTTATGGATGTGGATTAATTGAGATGGGTTAAATAAGAATGGGATTTCAGGGATATAAATACCCCCAAAATCCCAAAAATATCTTCATTTACATCCATTTCTTCACACACTCAAAACACACACATTCTAACCGATCAAGATTCGAAGCCGAGACCCGAGATTTTGTTGATAGATCTGAGTTGGTAAGGTAAGAACAAATCCAACAAAGCTAATATTACTGAAAATGGTTAGGATTGGATGGGTTAACCGGACCCGAAACCCAAACTGCCCAAATCGGACCCCTAAAACGTCGATTTTAGGCCGATTTGATGGTTGGGATTTGTAGGCGCCGATCATACGATTCCGTGGGTACCAAAATCGAGTTATTTAGCTAAGAAATGAAGGATTTATGGGCAAACAGATCTGCAGCGCGATAACTTCGCCTGCAAGATTAAGTTCGCCTGATGAACTTCGCCTTCAAGCGTAACTTCGCCTTCAAGCGTAACTTCGCCTAAGGATAACTTCGCCTACGGCCAAGTTCACCTAAGGATAACTTCGCCTACGGCCAAGTTCGCCTAAGGTTTAACTTCGCCTGAAGCCAAGTTCGCCTAAGGTTTAACTTCGCCTGAAGCCAAGTTCGCCTAAGGATAACTTCGCCTGAAGCCAAGTTCGCCTAAGGTTTAACTTCGCCTGAAGCCAAGTTCGCCTAAGGTTTAACTTCGCCTGAAGCCAAGTTCGCCTAAGGTTTAACTTCGCCTGAAGTGAAGTTCGTTTAGAAAATAAACTAAAAGCGATAAGTTAAAGTAAGCTAATACTAGGCCACCAGATTAGGTCAGGCGAGTATTGATACGTGTAACTTGTACAGTTAGCCGAGCTCAGTTAAAGAAGGGATTTACAGCTACCAGAGGAAGAAGCAGAGTCCAGGTGAGTTTCTAGCCCCATTCCTTGTTATGTTTTCGGGGCTGTATGCATACTCGATGTGAAGTGTGAATACACTTACCTTAAGTGGTAAGTGTATGCTATAGATGTTATACGAGGTATATATTTTATAATGCTTGTCGGTACGTGAACGATCTTCGGATATTGCACGTATCGCCAAGGATAGTAAATTCCAAGTGGTTGATAGTGTGTACGAATGTTATGATGTGACTGGTTTATTACGTAAATACTGAACTGATATGAAGTGTGATATAGGCAGGTAGAGGTAGAGTGTGTTAAAAGTGGCAAGAGTCTAGCAAGGGTGTTAGTGGCATAACGTGAGCGCGTGATAGGGAAAGCCTATACGTGCCATCGTTATTATGTGTGTATGATTGTTGATGTGACATGCTTATTATGTAAATGATATGAAGTGTGTTGTAGACAAGTAGAGGTAGAACGTGTTAGAAGTGGCAAGAGTCTAGTAAGAGTGTTAGTGGCATAACGATAGTACGTGGTAGGGTAAGCCTATACGTGCCTTCGTTACTAAAGTGGCAAAGTGGCATAACGTTTTACGTTATTAAAGTGGCAAAGTGGCATAACGTTATACGTTATTAAAGTGGCAAAGTTGCATAACGTTTTACGTTATTAAAGTGGCAAAGTGGCATAACGATAGTACGTGGTAGGGTAAGCCTATACGTGCCTTCGTTATTAAAGTGGCAAAGTGCCATAACGTTTTACGTTATTAAAGTGGCAAAGTGGCATAACGTTTTACGTTATTAAAGTGGCAAAGTGGCATAACGTTATACGTTATTAAAGTGGCAAAGTGGCAAGGTGGTAGGTGTAAATAAGAGGCTAAGTGGTAAGTTAAGCAGGTTAGATGCGAAAGTGTGAATACACTTACCTTAAGTGGTAAGTGTATAGATGTTATACAAGTAGCTATTATGTAATGCTTGTCGGTACGTGAACGATCTTCGGATATTGCACGTATCGTCAAGGAGAGTGATTGTCAAGTGGTTGTTAGTGTGTATGTATTCTATGATGCGACTTGCTTATTATGTAAAAATTGTATTGGTATAAAGAGTGCTGTAGACAAGTAGTGGTAGAGTGTGATAGAAGTGGCAGAGTCTAGTAAGAGTGTTAGTGGCATGACGATAGTACGTGGTAGGGCAAGCCTATACGTGACTTCGTTATTAAGGTGGCATCAAGTGGCATAAGTGGCTAAGCTGTAGGGGTAATTAAGAGGCTAAGCTATAGGGGTAATTAAGTGGTTAAACAGTGGCATGTTAGACAGTGGACTATGTGTCTTCGGATACGTATATATTGTATGAAGTGGTTGTATGATAAGTTGCTTGATTAACTAGAACTCACTCAGCGTAGCTGACTTTTAGTATGCACGCAGGTGGGCTGATTATAGAGTTAGCATGAGGTTGACACACGGCATGGATTGAACGGCTGGCATCTGAAGATAGAAGTAAAGATGTTTTAAATGTAAAGTTTTATGTTATGGTATCAAAGAAAAGATTTAATGTTTTATAACAAATGATTGATGTTTTATATTCCGCGAAAAGTTTTAATAAACTCTGATTTGAAGGACTGTGTTTATGAGTAAATCCGACGCTAAAGTAGGGTGCCCGGGTTCGGGGCCTTACAGTACAATTCAGTTATATTGAAATAGCGAATGACTATCAGTCGCGTAACGGATGAATGGAGTCATCATAACGAATGAAACTATGAATATTCAAATCTTCAAGCTATGATTTCCAGATCTGGAAATTTTGAGAACCAAACTGTGATTCAGAAAATCATCAAATCATGTATTATACACTCAATTCTCAACCAAATTACTCAAATAACCACTCAAATTGCTTGTCTCAAACTCGTGAACAAACCCCCCCCCCCCCCCAATCAAGTCGAACAATCAATACTGACTTAAACCCAATCTGAAAACCAAAATCAGTACAAACAGAAATGTAACGATTCCGGCAAAATCAGGTATACCCTAGCCGGTATATACTATTTATGTGTTATTTAATAATGAATATGTGAATTATAATGCGTTTATACGTGTATGTATGATTCACAGTACGAATTATACTCGATAATACAGTTAATCGTATTGGAAATACGATTAACCGATTAACGGTTATTGAAGCCCGAACGAATCGAGGATTACATTATAGACGAGATATATGATATTTAGTGATGTTTACGAAGTATTAAAGCTTCGGGATAAGTGAATTAAAGAACAGAAAAAAAAATTTCGATTTAATGGTACGTCGGTACATTAAATGAAACCTTCAATACCAAACCAAGCAACAGACGATCGATCAAGCCGAAAAAGATGCGCAATTATTAATAATATGATGTTTTAAGTTAATAAATATCATGGTTTAAGTTTTAAAGTTTTTAAATCGGTTTTATATAAATTTCATTTTTTAAGCCGAAAACGACCGTTTTAGCCTCGTTTTAAGCTAAATTAAACATTTAACCGAAAAACGAACTGAACCAGATTATCCAAAACATTATCCGGATTCCCGAAATCTGAATGAATGGCTAGAAATGGAGAAGTGGGTCCCACCCCACCCCCCTCTTTGGTCCGATCGGATAAGGGGGTAACACCCCTTACTTTGTTATTTTTTTTTAAAACAAACATCTCCATGATCTTCAACTCTCTCCATTCTATGATCTAAAGATCCAAAATTTTAGCAAGAAAACCGAGGTAAAAATCGAGTTATGTACGTGTTCATCTTCTTTTCTTGAGTTTATTTGCAAGAAAATGAGGTTTCAAGTGAAAAAGGGTGAAAACCCGAGATGAAACCGATTCTTGCATGATCAAGTGATTTATACGGGTTATACAAGGGATCTTGGTCCAAGAATGGAGTTAAACGAACCAAAAACGAATTTTTACGGTTTAAACTTTAGTTTTGAAACAATAACCGAAACTATAGTGTAAGAGGCTTGATGGTGAGTGTAACTTGCTTGGTATTGTGGTATGTTGGTTGTAGGTTCTGTATTTAGTGGTAGATAAGGTGAAAAGACGAGTTTGTAGCTTGTAGTGGCGGAAAACAAAACGTATTTTCGGTTTATGTTCGTTTTTGAGTGTTTTGGACAGATTGTGGTACGTTTAGAGTTAGGCTACGAAATTTCACAGACATGATCTACACATGAAAATATGAGATCTGTGAAATTTTGGTAATTTTTGGACAAAGGATGAATATTTGGTGAATTTAATGCTCGGTTTTGGCTAAAATTGGTGAAAAATAGTTAAATATCATGAAAAATTCTGGAAAATTCCAGATAAGCTTTTATAACATGTAAAAGTCACACACAAAATTTTAGGTCATTTGGAGAAGTCTAAGTAGGCTTTTCGGTTAAAGGAGTTCTAGGGTTTTCTAGCTCGGTTTTAGTGAAAATGGCATGTAAAAAGAGATTTTGGTTCTGGAAAAATTACAGGGGACTATGGGGATGGCAGGGGTCATCCAGGAAAAATTTGGGATTTTTCTAAGTTCGTTTGGTATTTACGACATATTTAGTGTTTAAATGGTGTTTAAAAATAGATAAATAAATTTTAAATATAAAAATTAATTCTGGAAATATTTTTATAAAATTCCCCACTGTCAAAAAGTGATTTGTGAAAAATTTCAAGATCCGAGATTAAACGGATAATTATTTGTGTAAAAACAAACCTTTAAAGTTTAAAACGCGTAAACTGGTAAAGTTTGACTAAACGAGCTGACTGGTGTATAAAAACCCTAAAAATGAACTATTTTCATATAATTGAGTTAAACAAGTAAAAATAAATCATCCGGAAATAATTCGGATGATTTGGGTAATTTTATCCGATTTAACAGTTTCCGGTACACTAAAGACGGAAACGGGTCCCGCGGCCAATCGGGACGTCTAAATCTAGCTCTAATTTCACAACTTTAATTAAATTGTCAGTCAACAACTATTTTTGGGTCGTGTGTGACCAAACTCATTTTTGAAACGTAAAAACGGATAACCGTGCTAGGCACGCAAAACGGGGGAAACGAACTAATAGTAATTTTAACTATTGAACTCTAAATGATATCACAATCTGAGTCCGGAGAAGTGTTTCTGGGTTAACATTGCCCCCGGAACGGGTACAGTACTGGGTTAACAGTGCCCCCTGATGTACCGGTTAACACGGATAAAGTTATATTAATAGTGATTGTATAGTAACGAACTTAGGGATCGTATTACAGATCCGGATTAGTAGCTGCGTACTGTGTCACCTACTTGCTTGCGAAAGGTGAGTTTCACGAGCCCCTTTTTCTGAATTGTTTTTTTTAAATATTTTCCCGGGGCGGAAAGCATGTTACTATTAAAATGTTTAAGTACATACTGAAGGCATGGATTTGCGTGAATTTATATATATTTTATTGTACGGGAATCGTACGGAAATGTACTAAGATGGTAATTGTCTGAGTTGCTAACATTGTAAGGCCCCGTAACACGAGTGATTAGCTAAAAGCCGGTAAAGTGTGAAAAGTACTATTGGTCTGACAAACCCAACTGGTCCGGCATGGATTTGCTGATGTTTCCCAGCCAGTTGCACATGTCTATTTTGTTGTTATATATTTTTGCTATGTAATGTTAGGCATAGCGGTTTGGGCAGGTCCTTGGGCGGAGTATGCCACGAGGTTGTATGTGGATAGTCAGAGGTTTCACTTGTGGGCTCAGCATAATTACATCGCTAATATATGATCATTATAATGATTTGTCACTGTTTATTTAAACTAGTGAAACTCACCAACTATTCGTAGTTGACCCGTTTTCTTTACATGCTTTTTAGGTACCCACAAACTGGAATAATTGCTACATGCTTGACGATGCGTGCTTTATGTGGAAGCTTAATGATCGTTTTGAATTAAATATGTTAATGTACTGTTGGTAAAACTGATGTTTTACGCCTAGACGGTAACTAAACTCGAAACAATGTAATATGGTGTAAATTAATGTAGTGGTGTTTTCTTTATAAGCAATGCTGTTGATATCAGACGTGTCTTTTGCATCCCGTTTACGTTTCCGCTGCGGTTACGGGGTGTTACAAGAAACCTCTCTTTTCAACTCACACAAAGTCAATCCAAATCCATATCCAACTATCACAATAACTCAATTCGATCACCACGATCAATACAATACCAATTCCAGATCCAAATTCAATCAAATCAGCCTCTAATTAACATCACAACCTATTAATTCAGCTAAACTCAAAAAAATCAAACTCGGATCTAAAACTAACACTCAATCAGTAAATTAACCACACAGTTCATTACGAATTACCTTAACACATACAATCTAACCTCTGGAGATATGATACCATTTGAAGAAACATAATGTATTGAGCTTCAATTGACTAATTGATCAATTTATAACGATTAATCAATCGAATCTAGTCATCTGATATATGTATGTAATAGATTAGTGAACACAGTGTTTGAGTGGATAATTTGGCAGAGTAACAGCTTAGGAGAAATACGTTAAAACACTTGTTTTTTTTAATTATGAAGGCATGAACAGCCTATTTATAGAAGATGAATGTCATTCATTACACATGTCATAACGAATGGCCTTCATTCGTCTTCATTACAATAAGTTACATAATGGTATAGAGAATGACTCATTCGCTATACCCCATTCGTCAACAATGCATGACGAATGGATACCTAACAAAAACAATTAAGGTCCATTCGTTAAACATCCTTAACGAATGGACATATATCATAACTTAAACTCTCATTCGTTAAAAAGGCTTAACAAATGAGCATATAAAACATCACGAATGGGCTAGTAATTACTAAAATACCCTCACATTATAATAGTAATAGTAAATTACAACGATTACAAAGACTCGAGACGACTAAAACTGTGTACGAACAAATACAGGATTTGAGGCCATAAGACCATAAACCATTTAAGTGTTAACCATAAACTAGATGCATTTTATTTAGAATATTGTTTTTGGTGATCTAACAGACATAAGGCTTGAGTATGACAGGCTATTACATTTCTGCCTTCATTACCGAGACTTTTGAAAGAGACTAACACCTCTTTCAATTTGGCAATTCTTATGTTTATATCACATGCTTTACCCTAATGGTTTGTTTAAGACCTACCAGTGAACCAATGTAGTTAAGCACTCAGTCTTTTAAGTTTATTTCGTACTGGATTTGGGACTAGATGATCAATGTACTATCATATTCTATTTTTTGTTTTAAAACTCATTTTGAGGAGCAATATTTTAATGTTTTTGTATATATTTGAAATATTTGACTGTTTTTGGTTTTTATCTGTACAAACAGAAAGAACAATATTTTTGTATTTTTCCCTTTTTATCCCCTAAAAATCAAAATATTAAAATAACCAAAACAAAATAAAAACTATACAAACTAAAATTGATTATCCGAGATTAAGGATATCAGCAAGAGTTTCCAATCTATTTAAACCAAGAAAAAAGTTAAAGCGTGTTTTATCAACTGCTTTGGCAAACGGATCAGCTTTCTGAAAATCTGTGTGCACCTTCTCTATATCGATCAATTTCTTTTCAAAGCAATCATGAATAAAATGATATATAATATCAATATGCTTCGTTTTTGAGTGGTGCACGGAGTTCTTCGTGATACATATAGAAGCTAAGTTATCAATAAATATGGGAGTAGTAAAAAATTTCAACCCGTAATCCCGCAAGTGTTGCTGGATCCGAAGAACCTGTGAACAGCAACTCGAGGCTGCCACGTATTCAGCATATGCGATTAAAGTGGGACCGTTATCTGCTTCTTACACTGCCAGGAAACAAGTCGGTTTCCTAAAAATTAACAACTCGCCGTAGTTGACTTGAAGTTTATCTTGCATCCTTGATAGTCCGAATAGGAAAACGCAATGAGATCAAAGCTATCATCCTTGGAATACCATAACCCGGTGTCATGATTACCCTCAGATAGTGAAATATACATTTAACCGCCTCCAGATGAGTCACTCAGGGACTCGATTGGTACCTGGCACATAAAAAAACAGCAAACATGATATCAGGACGAGAAGTAGTAAGATACATTAAAGAACCTATCATTGCTGGGTACAAGGTCGGATCAACGGTATCCTCCAATTCGTCTGGTGACAAATTGTGACTTATGGGAAGAAGAGTCGAATGGACTTTTCTAGCAGTTATCTTGAATCGGCTTAAGACATTCTTCACATATTTCGTTTTATGAATGAAAATTCCAACATCAGACTGATGAACCTGCAACCCTAAGAATAAATCATCTCCTTCATCTAGCTCATATCGAATTTTGTTTACATTGACTTCTCAAAATCCTTACATAACTTGTCGTTTGTAGAACCAAATATGATGTAATCGACATATATTTGGACAAGGAGTAAGTCTTCTCCGATAGTCTTGTAGAAAAGGTACAATCCACAGTCCCTCGTTTGAAGCCACTATCCGACAGATGGTCAGCAAGCTTGCCATACCAAGCTCTTGGGGCTTGGTGTAACCCAAAAAGAGCCTTGTTTAATCGGTAAACACGGTCAGGATTGTCCGGATCCTCAAAACCATGAGGCTGTTTCACAAACACCTCTCATGAAGTTCCCCACTAAGAAACACACTCTTAACGTCCATTTGATAAACTTTAATGTTCTTGAAGGCTGCACAGTCTAAGAATATGCGTATAACTTCCAGTCTTGCAACAGGAGCATACACTTCGGTGTAATCTACGCCTTCTTGCTTTTGAAATCCTTGCATGACTATACGCGCATTATTCCGAACGATGAACCCATGATCATCCTTTTTACACTTAAGAGCCCATTTAGTCGGGATAGGTTTCTTAACCCGATTAAGCTTATCAATGAGATCTCATACACCCAGTTGACTAAATTGTTGCAACTCTTCCTGCATTGCTTCAACCCAAGACGAATTTTCAAGCGCCATACGAACACTCATTGGTTCCATTTGAGAATGAAAGCAAGTGCACTTTGTGAGATTCATGATTCTTGATGAATGCATATCGGCATACACACATAAAACATTAGAACAATTTGCACTAGCAATCTGATGATGTTTCTGAACTCTGAACACCAACATCGAGATCACCAATGATGTTGTCCAGAGGATGATACGTATGAATTGGAAGAGTCGGATTCTAAGACACAACTACATAATCAGTTAAATTAGTGAGATTCTCTTCAGCATCACGAGATAATTCTCCAACCTCATGAGTATTATTAAATGGAACTGAATGAAAAATCAACAAAGTGACCATCATCCAATGATACAGAAATCGTATCAGAAGTTTCAGGATGAACTTCATTCACTTCATTATAAATAGTAGACTTTGGTGCAGAAAATAATTAATCTTTCAAGTAGGCACGTGCCAAATCTTCATCAGGGAGATCAATGATGGGAGTAAATGAATTATATAAACTCTCATAGTCCAACATCAAATCAAGACCCTTGCCGGCAGAAGGTGTTGTGTAGCCTTGGCAATCAACATGGTACCACTCTTCAACACAACCCAAAGTGAAGTTAAAGACACATTTCTTAGGCGATGCGTAGCCCAAGAAGTAACCCTCAATAGCCTTTTAATTGAACTTTCCCGCATCTCTTTTCAGCATTGTGCAAGGCTAAGAACTTTAAATTAGGCTTGCGGTTGTTCAGAAGCTCTTAACTCGTCTTTTTCAGCTTCTTAAGCCTCAGATCACCTTTGAGCGTGTAGCAAGTAGTGTTCACAACCTCATTCCAAAATTGGACATGAAGCTTAGAATCTGCAAGCATTGTTCTTGCTGCTTCAATCAATGTTCGGTTCTTCCGTTCAGCCACACCGTTCTATTGTGGTACGTATGGAGCACTATATTCTCGATGAATTCCTTTTTAAATACAAATGAAGTCTAATGTAGTATTTTTGAACTCCGTACCATTATCACTCTAAATACATCTCACTTTATGTTTGTAAAATGATTCGATCTTCGTGATTAAGTTCTGGACAAGAACGGGTGTCTGATCTTTAGAACTCATAAATAACACTCACGAGTACCTCGAATAGTCATCAGTTACAACTAAACAATACCAGTCTCCAGCAATACTCACACGATTCACAGGAACAAATAAATCCATATGAAGTCATTCCAGAGGAGTATCAATGGATATAAATAACTTTTTCGGGTGCGAATTCTGCTTTTGTTTGCCCTTTTTTCATGCAGCATAGTGATCAGTCAGCTTGAAGTGCTTCAAGGAAACCCCATCCACCAAATCATTTTCCATAAGATGGTTCATCTTCCTAACACGAATGTGACCCATACGCCTATGCCACAGAATCGAGTCCTTCTTAGTTGCCTTAGAGATGAAACACGTTTCAACAGACGTAGAAGTCGATAATTTAGTACTCATTTTCAGTACATAAATATTGCTTGATCGAGGAGACCGCATAACAACCATGTCTTCTGGAATGACATATACTGGTTTGAGTATTATGCACTCCTTGTCAGTGAACACGGTGGTGTATTTCTTGTAACAAATTTGAGAAACACTCAACAAATTGTGATCCACCTTGTCACAATAATTAACTTTCTCGAACGTAATACTACCATTCGACATCTCCTTCCTTTGTAATCATACCCCCAGAATTACCAGCAAACGCTACATAATCCCCTTGAATATTCTTGACATTGGTTAGTAGGTCAATATTTCCGGTAATATAACGAGAGCATCCACTATCCATAATCCAGTTTTCATCTGATATAGTCTTGGATAAACGCTGCACATAAAGAAAACACGATTAGTCCAAAAAGGTAGCACATACCTCAGTCTGGGGCACCTCTTTAATTCCAATTTAACTGAATCCAAATGTGGTTTAGCTGCTTGTGAATAAGTTACAGGTCTTTTAGACTTTCATCTCAGATATGCAGCTTGAACCACGTTTGTGTTTACATTCTTGCAAATTGGTTCTATAGGAACAAACAATTTGGGTTTTAACTTAACTTTGTTTTCATCAACATGAACCACCTTACGCGGGTTCACATTTTCGAAGAAAATGTGAGCTTCATCTTCTTGAGATTGTTGTCTTTTAAGAATTTCTCTAACAACCGGAACTTTTTATGGTTGTTCCTTGTTAACAGATTTAACATTCTTATTTTTTTCTCAATTCACAATTCCTGATAACATGTCCTTGTTCACCACACAAGAAACATGTTCGCATATACACAAACAGTTATTGTGGTTTAACAGGTGCTTGTGGAGCAGATGAGTAACTAGAAACACCAGAAGCATGTACTCTATCCAAGTTATCAAATGTAACAAATTTCCTTTTCATATATAAATCTAGGTTTGAAAAATCAGAGAAACTCTGTAAGTGTCAATTCCAGTCGAATTAACAAATTGAACTTTCTTAACAGATTTTAACAACTATTTAGCTTTAACCAAATGATACGTTGTGTTTGATACCTTAGATTTAGAAAATGCTTTCTCAAGATCTTGTAATTTTGAAGTTTCATTGTGAAAAACACTCTCAGTCAACTCAGGCTTGATTAAGTGCAATGGAATGTCTTTATCATTGAATACTTGACTAAGAGCCTTTAATTTAAATACTCGATAAGTGTTTACATTAAGAGAAGAAATAATGAACGGGTTAGATCCTCATCAGAAACTTTTGGGTTTTCTGATTTCTTAGCTTTAACCTTAGCTGGTTTTGTGTTATTCACTTTAGATGTACTTGAACCGTACACAGCCTCCTCAAATTCTTGAGGTTCACATAAGATGTGATTTGAACGTGGAATGTTCTGTTCTTTGTGTACAAAACTGGTTCAACTACATCCTCAATGATGACTTCTCAACAAAGACTTTGTTACTTTGAATGTGTGGTTCTTGAGTTGAAGATCTAGTAGTGAATTTTTCTTTGTCACTTAGTTTTGGTTTCTCCATATGAATGACTGGTTCATTAACAATTTCTTCTTTTCCCGCAAAAGGATTTTGGGAATAGTCATCATGAAATGGTGGATGAATTTCAACAAAGCCTAAACCATTTTTAGAACCCTTTTGTTTACCAGATACTTCAAATGATTTCATTCAACAAAAATGATGAATTTCTAAATTTTTCTAGTTTGCTTTTCAACTCTAGAACATCATTTTCAAGCTTAGTTATTTTTGTTATTTGTTTGAGGATTTCTTTGAACTGTTTCTCATTCATGGTCATTTTTACTGAAAGTTCTGCTTTCAGATCATGATTACTAACCGACAAACCATCAATTTTATCCGTAGATTTTTTTGTGACTCTAATGATTGTATGTAGTTATCTTTCACTGATAAAAGTTATTTCATCAATGAATCATATTGAGCTTGAATCAAGTCGCATTTTGACTTTGATTCCTCACAAGTATCACATTTAACAATTTTAGTTAATATCACAATTTTAGCTGATAAATTATCTCAGACAGATACAGATGATCAAGATTAGGACTAGCCTCGTCAATCTTTGCCATACATGGGAACGAAGTTGGTTGTATGTTGCAGGAGTCGTCAGAATCTGATTCCGTCTCTAATTCGCTATCAGAAGTCAATCCCTCCCCACTAGCAACTTGAAAATTCTCAGCTTGTTCAAACATTACAAGATTAGCTTGATTGGCATTGCCTAACAGTTGTTGATTCCAATTAATCCCTTCTACCGTAAATAGAGCTTGTGAACCTGAAGCTTTAGAAGAATCACCCAGAAGCTTTTTCAGTTGAGTCAGTATACTTCTTGCCCGAACTTCTATCTTGATTGCGGGGTCCGGTGTATTCCTTCTTTGGCTTGTCACACTCTTTGGCAAAATGACCAAAGTCTTGGCAACTGTAGCATTTTACTTTAAGCTTATCAAAGCCAATTCGCTTGTTCAATGTCGGTAAATCCTTACCAGTTCTTTACATGAACTTCTTAACTTTACGAACTATCATAGCCTTGTTCCATTTCAGATCCATCGATTCTAAATCATCGAAATCAATCTGATTATAATCTTCATCAGTCTGTTCACTCGTGGTAATTTTATCACCCACCAGATCTTCATGTGAACTCATGAAAGCACTAAGAAAAGCAAAGTGTTGTTCAGCTTCTTTCATGTTCACGTTTGGTGGTTGAGTAAATATATTACTTGCAACAGTTGATCCACCAAAATTAGTATTTGAACCAGACGCCATGAAGCAAACATTTGGCATTGGTTCAGTGAAAGAAGATGGTACATCTTGAGAGGATTGAGTGAGAAATGCATTGATTGGAGCTGTAGTGTTTCTCAAAGGTAAAGAACCTCCACATAATGTTGGGTCTTGAGTTTCTTTTGCAGACTTTTGACACTTCAAGTCATACTCCCTATCTACAACTTTTTGCATAAACTCTATAGTAGTAAGATCTTCATTTTTGAAGAAATTGTTATCTTTTAGCACCATCAGAAAAGTTGAATAAGAATTCGGTAGTGCATTCTTAATGGTATCAATCTTATCTGATTCACTCAGTTTCATTTTCAGTTTATTCATCGCAGCAATTAGATGATTAAATCTAGTCAGCATTTTCTCGACAGTCTCACCCTTAAATTAATTAAAGTTTCTGAATTGGAACTTCAGCATAATTTTCTTGCTTTCTTCTGTATTTCCTATACTTCTCATCTTAATATGTTGAATCAAAGACGCAAATATCTTCATACTTCCCACATGGTGAATAATATTATCTGGTAAAGCCATTGTTAGAGTAGAATATGTCTTTGTTTCAATCTCTAATGCCTTTTTCTCTTCTTGAGAATATTGATTAAAGGCCTTTGCTCGTGATAACCGAGTCTTGATGAATGAATAATTTGTATCCGATCAGGAGAATAAAAATGTTTTGAGTGTAAGAGTAGATTAAGTCAATAGATTTTGATTTAAAAGTGATTTAGTAAGTAAGAAATTGAATAATTTAATAATAGAATAATAGAATAATTGAATAGTTAAATCAAATCATAAATTGTTTCATATAAAATCAAACAAATAAAACAATTAACGAATGTTCTTCGAGGTGTTGGATTTCCCATGAGCTTTCCATGGCATTTTGTTTCCCCAACTTATTAGCATACCAAAACAAATGTGCCAGTGCTCCCATGAGCGTTACATGGCAATTTGAATGGCACAACTTAATTAACGTATTTAACGAATCAATTAAGTTTGTCGGCCTATGAGCGTTACATGGAGATTTAACCGACCAAACTAAGTAACGAATAATCGAACTCAAGTATTGTAACATCCCAAAATTTCAAATATTAACGTTTATTATATTATTTATTATGATGGGAAAGTTACTTGAGTTACTAAATATATAATCAAGTAAGAAATATAAAAATAAAGTAGGCTAATTAGATGGAAATAAATTATGGACAAAAAAAAAGGAAATATGGGCCTTAGGTCCATGGGCTTAAGGGGGTATGAATAATCCCCTAAACCCTAAATCTTTCCATTTCCATCCATCTTCTCCATAATATTCCCTACACACTCAAAAACACACACACACATATTACTTCGTACGGCCGCAAGAGAGAAGGAAGGGATCCAAGACCAAAATCAAGCTAAATATAGATAGATCTTCAATAAACAAGAGAGATAAAAGATCATAGTTCATAAACAAGCTAACCCGAAGCCTAAAAACGCTTAAAGGTATGTTCTTTACACATAAAGGTTAAGTTTTTATGAACGGTTTGCCCTAAAACTAAACCCTAGAGTATATCGGGTATAGATGGATCATAAAAATGCAAACTTGGCGTTTAAAATGGACTTGACGAACTCATGGGTATATTTTGTTCATAAAAGAAAACCCTAGAGCTAGCCTAGAACGTTTTAAATCTATAAAGGTTTAAGCTTTATATCTAAAACGGGTTAGATCTAGATGATTTAATAATAATGGGTGCAAGACAGTTAAGAATAGCAGGTAAGGTTGTTAAAATTAGTAAAATAGGTACCTGAGCTAAGCAAAAGTGAAAAGATGGGAAATAGGAACTCAAAGCATCAGACCTGAGTTTTCGGTTAAGGGTTCTCGGTCATGAGGGTTCTCGGCCCAAAGGGTTCTCGTCCATGAGGTTCTCGGCCTATCTGAGGGTTCTCGGTTTAACACACGGGTTCTCGTTCAAATATCATGGGTTCTCTACCAAGAGTTATCGGCCACTTAGTTCCCTGTTGGCTTTAAGCCTGGTCAGTTGGGCCCAGGTGCCATGATAAACAATGGGCCTGACTTAACTAAGTCCACATGGTGCTAAGCACATACCTAATTTAAAGCAGACAGCCCATTATCATAAGTTAAATAACAAGCCCAACCTAGAAAAATACATTGGTTAACTAAAATACCAATTTAATCAATTATACGGTTGATTAACACACACACATATATATATATATATAAAACAGTTAGCAGTGCACAATTAAAGAAGGGGATAACGATTAACGGTGAACGCAACAGGGTTCAGGTGAGTTTCTGCCCCATTTTTGTGTTATGTTTTTGGGGCTGTGTGTAACGATTCCCGCAAAATCAGGTATACCCTAACCGGTATATACTATTTATGTGTTATTTAATAATGAATATGTGAATTATGATACGTTTATACGAGTATGTATGATTCATAGTACGAAATATACTCGATTATACAGTTAATCGTATTGGGAATACGATTAACCGATTAACGGTTATTGAAGGCCGAACGAATCGAGGATTACATTATAGACGGGATATATGATATTTAGTGATGTTTACGAAGTATTAAAGCTTCGGGATAAGTGAATTAAAGCACAGAAAAGATTTTTCGATTTAACGGTACGTCGGTACGTTAAACGAAACCTTTAATACCAAACCGAGCAAGTGACGATCGATCAAGCCGAAAAAGATGCGTAATTATTAATAATATGATGTTTTAAGTTAATGAAAGTCATGGTTTAAGTTTTTGAAGTTTCTAAATCGGTTTTATATAAATTTCATTTTTAAGCCGAAAAACGACCGTTTTAGCCTCGTTTTAAGCCGAATTAAACGTTTAACCGAAAAAACGAACTGAACCAGATTATCCAAAACATTATCCGGATTTCGAGAATCCAAATATGTGGTTAAAAATGGAAAGGTGGGTCCCACCCCACCTTCCCTTCACACCGATCGGACTCAAAAGTCCCATTCCGCTTATTATTTTCTTTTTTCTCATCAAACAACCCATGATCTTCATCTCCTCTCCACTTTAACATCCAAAAATCCGGAATGTGAGCAAGAAAACCGAGGTAAAAATTGTGTTATATACGTGTTCATCTTCGTTTCTTGAGTTTGTTTGCAAGAAAATGAGGTTTCAAAGATGAAAACCGATTCTTGCATGATCAAGTGATGTATACGGGTTATACAAGGGATCTTGGTCCAAGAAAGAAGTTAAACGAACCAAAAACGAAATTTTACGGTTAAATCTTTGTTTTTAAAGCATAACCGAAACCATGAAAGAAATGGCTTGATTATGGATGTAACTTGCTTGGTGTGGTGTTATTGTGCTTGTAGGTGTTGTATCTAGTTGCTAGCAAAGGCTAGAAAGCAAGATTCTTGCGATTTGAAGCTAGAAACACAAGGTAGTTCGGTTTTGTGTGATGTTTGTATTTTTGGACAGATTGTGATACGTGTAGAGTTAGGTCATGAAATTTTACAGAGGTGTTAGATATATGAAAATATGAGTTCTGTGAATTTTTGGTAATTTTTAGACAAAGGATGAATATTTGGTGAATTTAATGCTCGGTTTTGGCCAAAAATGGTGAAAAATAGTTAAATATCATGAAAAATTCTGGAAAATTTCAGATAAGCTTTTTATAACATTTATAAGTCACACACAAAATTTGAGCTCAGTTGGAGAAGCCTAAGTAGGCTTTTCGATTAAACGAGTTCTAGGGTTTTCTAGCTCGGTTTTAGTGAAAATGGCATTTAAAAAGGGATTTTGGTTCTGGAAAAATTACAGGGGACTGTGGAGATGGCAGGGGTCATCCAGAAAAAATTTGGGATTTTTCTAAGATCGTTTGGTATTTACGACATATTTAGTGTTTAAATGGTGTTTAAAAATAGATAAATAAATTTTAAATATAAAAATTAATTCTGGAAATATTTTTATAAAATTCCCCACTGTCAAAAAGTGATTTGTGCAAATTTCAAGATCCGAGTCTAAACGGATAATTATTTGTGCTAAAAAAAATAAAAACAAACTTTTAAATCTTAAAACGCGTAAACCGGCAAAGTTCGCATAAGCGAGCTGACTGGTGTATAAAAACCCTAAAAATGAACTATTTTCATATAATTGAGTTAAACAAGTAAAAATAAATCATCCGAAAATAATTCGGATGATTTGAGTAATTTTTACCCGATTTAACAGTTTCCGGTGCATTAAAGACGGAAACGGGTCCCGCGGCCAATCGGGGCGTCTAAACCGAGCTCTAATTTCACAACACTAAATAAAATATCAGTCAACCACTATTTTCGGGTCGTGTGTGACCAAACTCATTTTTGAAACGTAAAAACGGATAACCGTGCTAGGCACGCAAAACGGGGAAAACAAAATAATAGTAATTTTGACTGTTAAACTCTAAACGAATCACAATCTGAGTCCGGAGAAGTATTTCTGGGTTAAAGTTATATTAATAGTGATTGTATAGTAACGAATTTAGGGATCGTATTACAGATCGGGATTAATAGCTCACATACTGTGTTACTGCTTGTTACGATAAGGTGAGTTTCACGAGCCCCTTTTTCCTGAATTGTTTTTAAATATTTTCCCGGGGCGGAAAGCATGTTGTTACTAAAATGTTTAAGTACATACTGAACGCATGGATTTGTGTGTATTTATATATGTTTTATTGTACGGGAATCGTACGGAAATGTACTAAGATGGTAATTGTCTGAGTTACTAACATTGTAAGGCCCCGCAACACGAGTGATTAACTGAAAGCCGGTAGAGTGTGGATAGTACTATTGGTCTGACAAACCCAACTGGTCCGGCATGGAATTGCTGATGTTTCCCAGCCAGTTGCACATGTCTATATTGGGTGTTATATTTATTTTGCTATGTAATGTTAGGCATAGCGGTTTGGGGCAGGTTCGTGGGCGGAGTATGCCACGGGGTTGTGTGTGATAGTCAGAGGTTTCACTTGTGGGCTCAGCATAATTACATCGCTAATATATGATTTATTATAATGAATTGTCAATGTTTATTTAAATCAGTGAAACTCACCAACTATTCGTAGTTGACCCGTTTTCTTTCCATGCTTTCTAGGTACTCCCAAACTGGAATAAGTGCTACCTGCTTGATGATGCGTGTTTTTGTGGAAGCTTAGTGATCATTTTGTATTAATTATGTTAATGTAATATTGGTAAAACTTATGTACTATCGCCTAGACGGTAACTAAACTCGGAACAATGTAATATGATGTATATTAATGTAGTGGTGTTTTCTTTATAAGCAATGGTGTTGATATCAGATGTGTCTGTTGCATCCCGTTTACGTTTCCGCTGCGGTTACGGGGTGTTACACTGTGTGCATACTCGATGTGATTGTTAATACATTTATCCTAAGTGATAAGTGTATGCTTTATGTGATTATGTGAAAGGTAAGAATGATTGCTTGTCGGTACGTGAACGATCTTCGGATATTACACGTACTATCAAGTTATAATGTTATGTATGAAATATGTATGTATATTAAGAGATAGAAAGGTAGAAAAAGGGACTGGACCCTAATAATATCCAAGACAGAAAAGAGACCGAACCCTTTAATAGTCTCGAGGCAGAAAAGGGACTTGACCCTAATAATATCCAAGGCAGAAATGGGACCGGAACCTAATAATATCTGAGGCAGAATATAATAAAGTAAACTAGAATTTGAATTATGAAAGTATGTATGTATGTAAAGTATGTTATGTTATTAACTAGAACTCACTCAACGTAGCTGACTTTTAGTATGCACGATGAGACAGCTCGCTTGAGGGGAACACGTGGCATTGAATAAGAGGCTGGCATCGGAAGACTCGAGACATTTATGTTTAATATTATGATATTTTGAAAGACAAGATGTTTATTTTAAGACAAGTTAGGGATTAATGTAATGTTTTATGAATGTTTTTATATTCCGCGAATGTTTTTATTAACTCTGATGATTAGATCTATGTTGATGAGTAAATCCAACGCCCAAACGTGAGGCACCGGTAACGGGGCCTTACAAGTATAAGTAGTTGAAACATCTCGTGTATCACCACGTATGATAATGTTCCAACAAAATATCGCAAATATAACCAATTGTGCAAATGTACAGTTGGTATGTCCATGGCGTCCCATGGGTTTTACACCCTACTAGACATTTTAAAAACAATAAAACACTTAAAGTGTCGGTCGCATGACAATTTCCACTATGGCGGGGAATCTTGTCACACTCCCTACTTTTAAGGGAAAACGAGCAAAAACAAAGCTAGGAATTTCGCAAGGTAATTTCCGATAATAAAAGGCGGTCTAATAAAATTCAATAGAAATAGAAATATTTTAAGATTGAGCCATAGCCTCGAAGTTATAAAAATATTTTGAGAATGAGACATAGTCTCGGAGTAATAAAATATTTTGAGAGTGAAGCATAGCTTCGGAGTTGTGTGTGTGTGCATGAAAAATAAAAATAAACAATCAATTAAACAGTTAAATAAGTACCTAATCTAGCAACTAATTACGTAAGCTTTAAACAATCAAATAGAACACATCAAGTAAACAAATAAGTACGTATAGGGCTCCTAAGCATGTTACTAAGGCACCATTAACGACCTATCTTAAACCTTCGGCTCTGATACCAATCTGTCACACCCCAACCTACGGCGGAAATGCCGGGGCGTGAGCTGATTGTCACAGCTCTCAAGGTAACTTTCATGAAATATTATAAGTTTCAATATCTATTAAGTAAATTCCAAACAAAATCAATACAACATCCAAACAAATCAATAATGTATCAAACAATCAAAAATCATTAATAATATTGTCTCGTTAAATTCTCTTCTAGCATAAATCCTTAAGTGATCTTCTGACTTCACTTACTTTACATTATACGATGACCTGCATATGTGTTGAAAATAAAATAGTTTTGTCAACACAAGGTTGAGTGAGCAACACACCAGTTTAAATGTTTATATAGAAAATAAGTAATTGCAAGAAGTCATATGAGAATAACAAATTAACCAAATGAGCAAGTATAATGAGTTGTCGAGAAACACAAAGCTATAACGACTGGCGTATGATCATACTATTATGAGATTATGTTGGACCTCTCCGAATGCGGTTCATGTAAAGCATGAAAGCACATAACAAGTAAGGTATAAATTGTTAACACATAAGACAATAGTTGCAATTTTGGGTATAAGTATATATGAGAAATACAATTTATGCATATGTCCCCAAAACATGAAAAACGAGTAAAATAGGGGAATGTGGTACTCACCTGATGGGATGAACGAAAAACAAGTGATGATGTGAGAAAGATAATTCCTTCGAGATACACCGACAAGGATTCATAGTTAAATAATAATAATAATAATAATAAATTAATTATAAAGATAAAACATGATTTTATGAATAAGGACGTCGATGTGAATTGAATTATGTTTTTTGATTAAAATGGTTATTGATTGATCAATGGGTTTCCATTGTTACTATTATTGTTAAGATTAATATTATTTATTATCATTTATTTACAAAAAAAAAAAAAAAAAAAAAAAGAATCACTACTTTTATTACGTATAAAATCACCTTTGCTTATACTTGATTATTCAGTTACAAGCTTTATAGAAGCTTAAAATGTTTTAAATGAAAATTTGATCCAACCTTTGGATAATGATAGGTAAAGATTTTATGTGTCTAATGTGTGAAGTTATTAGGCTAAAAAGGCTTTTGAATAGTAATTGATTTGTATGGTAGCTTTCCATGGTGCGTTAATGTCTGAGTGATATAAACTAAATCTGCTAAACATACTGTGAAGAGTCATTTTGAAGATTTATGCATGTCTCTAGATAAGTCTATCTGAATGATAGGCAGAAAATCAATTACCCAGTCATACACAAGCCCGTTAGTGTCTTGATCACTAAAAATATTTTGTTCTTTATTTGTCGTTAAAAAAAAGTTATGACTAGTATATAATATTGAAATTAAAAGCTTAAAGGTCAAACTATAACTACAAGGGTGGGGCATTCAAGTAAGTCCTAAACACCCTGAATGTAAGACTTGTAAGTCCGAATGACATGTAAGTTCAACGTTCAACCTTAGAGCTTAAAATTTTTGTTTGTATAGTCAAAGTCAAAAACCTTTTGATCAAGTACTAGGGGATTGAAGTCAAATTGGGGTGATCTGGAAAAACCAAATAAGCTTTGAGAAGAGATAAGAGGCATTATAGGTACATAAATGATGTCCATTTAGGTTTTATGCCTAATTGAACCTAATGCATGTCAATGATGCAATGAAAATTATGCTAATTATCTAAATACCTGCTATCAACCTATTCTCTATGTCATAATAATGCTAAAAATGAATCATTGTGAAAGCATCTTAGTCAATATGATCCCATATTAGGATCTTTTCATAAACGTTTGCTCATATGACAAAACTGAAATTTGATCCTGCAATATGTTAGAACTACTGAAAACCGGGTGGTAAAACTAATCTTCCTTTTAGTTTTATGTTTATTTTATTAAAATTTTTCCTTTTTATTTTTATTTTACGTCATTTTTATTTTTATTTTTACAGAGATCACAAAGGTTCTCGGTCAAGTTTGACAGAGAACACATGTAGCTAACCGAGAACTCATGATTCTCGGCTGTCAAGGCATATTTTTCAACAGAAAACGCATTTTATTGACAGAAAACTCATACCATTGACCAAAAACACCAAGTTTTGGACAGAGAATGTAACAACTCGAATCTTTCGATAATAAACAAATACCATATTACCTGACCCGTTTTCGTTTTCGGGAAATTTAAATCAATATAATATATTGTTTGTCTTTCTCTTTTTAATTATATTGTTTATTATAATTATTATTATTATTATTATTATTATTATTTATATGTATTATATTAATTTAACTTTAAAAAATATACAAAAATAACCCTAAACAATAGTTTTAACCTGTTATTATCCCACTTTCATAGTCTAGGAACCCATCTGCAAAATTTTTTATATTATTATATTATTAACCTTTCTGACCCATTAACTCAATTACCAAACCCGACCATTCTTGAACCCTTTATACCTGAATCCTAATCTTGTGCAATATATTATGTAATCTTGGAATTGATATGTGGTTTTGATTCCCTTGCCTGAACGACTTCACCGTCAACACGAATTAGGACAACGAAATCAAACTTGATACGTATTGATTATATCATCTAGCCGACCTAACTCGTTTATGAATATACAATTTAACGAAAATAATAATTCAATTGGATGCGGCTGCACCATCTCACCTACATCGCCTACAATTCCCCCAACATTAATTGGATTATCATGTTTGTTTATACCTTGTATGTCGTCATCCCATCGCCGACCCTCTATTGATCTAAATTATCCATCAATCCAACATCGTATTAGGTAATTGTTTATATTGTGTTGCCCGCCTATGATCAGGGTATGATAACCCTAACTTTAATTTATCTAACAATAATGGATTTAAACGATTAAGAATTCTAGGGTTTTGTATAATCTAGTTATTCTTTCTGTCTCTTTATATGTTTCTGTTTCTGGGTTATTACCATTTGACCAGCCAGAGCAGTTGGCTGCGTGGTTCGTGTTAAGGTTGTGTGTGGCTGGGGGCGCAGGTTCGAGCCACCCCTTGCCCGAAATTTTAGTATTTTATTTTAAATTTCTTTTTTTTTATATATAACCTCTTAAATCAATTTAATTATATTTCTAATATTATAAATATAATAGTAAATCAGTGTTTGTACAAAACCGACATTTAAACTAGGCGTTTTCCGAATCCTTGTTAAAAACCATACATATATGTATATATTTGTGTGTTTGTGTGTGTGTGTGTATGAATATGTATTAAGTATAAAAATTGATTTTAATAAGATTTTAATCTAAAAAATATATATCTAATATAATCTTGTTAATTAATTTATTAAAATTATAGTTTATGAAATTTATAAAAGATCATATTTTATATAAATATTATTATTTATCATTTATCCTTTGTTATTTACGATATTTACCTATATTGAAATCTTTACTAATAGTGAAAATATATATAAATACATTAAAGGTATTTTAGTTTAAAATAAATATTTTATTAAGAATCTCTTTATATAATTTATCAAAAATTATAAATAATATTTATTCAATTATTCTACTTATAATAATTTTATATAATTAAAATATACTATTTTTTATAAACCCTTGATAAATAAAAGTGATAATAAAATTGATAATAAATTAATGAAATAAATAGCTTTTGTGATTTTATTCTCGATTATCAAATCCCGAACGTCTATCTAGCTTTAATTTCATTGTTGAAATCATAGTTATTTATTCCACAATTATTGTTACTTAAGATTTCTCATCGGTAATTTCCGAAAAGCGTGGTTACTATTCTCTTATCTAACCTTTCACGATTTTCTTAATTGCTAAGGTGAGTAATTAACTCCCCTCTTTTATTGTGTTTAAATCCTTTTGGGAACATATGGGTTCGTAGATATTTTATTACTATATAGTACTCAACTTGCAACTGTTAATTCATGTGTATTTAACAATTTATGCCTAACGTGTCACACCCTAACCTAAGGCGGAAATGTCGGGGCGTGAGCTGATTTCTCACAGCTCTCAAGGTACTATCATGCAATATTAAATGTGACATTATCTATTAAATTTAATTAAATAATAAAAAACATCAAATACAAATTCCATAATTCAAATAAGTAAGACAAAAAAAATATATCAACGTCATAATCTTGTTCATTCTCTCTGGCATGCAATCCTAAGTTTGTCTTCGAAACCAACTTGAAAATCACATCACACGATAACCTGCATATGCGTTAAAAATAAAATAGATTTGTCAACACGAGGTTGAATGAGTAAATCACCAGATTTTAATGATTATATATAATAATAATAATAATAATAATATAAAAAGCAAACTGTGTCAAGTGAAATAAGCAATGTAACCAGTGAGCAAGTAAGGAATGATGTCGGTAAGCACGATGTCAGATGAACTGAACGATGGATAACACGATGGACATATGATCATACTAGACTGAAAATATGTTGGACCTCTCCGACATGTATTCAGGTAAAGCATATAAGCATATAACACGTTAGGTATAAACTGTAAAACACACATGACTAACAGTTGCAAGTTTGAGTATTAAGTAATAGTAAAATGCTTACGAACGCATATGCCCCAAAAATAGTAAAAATGAGTTAAAAGGGGGAGTGAAATACTCACCTGATCAAATAAGCAAAGCGGGAATAAATACAACAACAAAGCGATAAATCACTCTTTTCGAGAACACCGACGAGAAATCCTAAGTAACAAATAATTGCTGAATAAACATGATTTTAACAACGAATCTTAAATTAGATATAGGTACAAGATTTGATTATGATGCTCAGGTGTTCTTGGTGGAAACATTTATTGCTTTAATTTATAACTTGTAAGACCCCGTTACCGGTACCCTACATTTGGTGTTGGATTTACTCATAAACACAGTTCTAAATATCAGAGTTAATTAAAACTTTACGCGGAATATAACTTCAACCACAACATATTACAAAACTGTCAAATCTTGCCATAACAAACATTCAAATTTATTTAAACATAAAACATAGTCTTTTAAAACATCATGACGTTTTCTTGAGATGCCAATATCTTCGATTCTATGCCATGTGTCTTCAGTCATGCGAGCTGCTTTAACCTATTTGCCTGCGTGCATACTAAAAGTCAACTACGCTGAGTGAGTTCTAGTTAATCACATAACTTACTTTAAATACACATATACGTGCCCGAAGGTACGCATTACATACTTAACATGTCCTTCATTCATCATACACAATCATAATTAACCTTACGTTATAAAGAGCATTCGCCCTACATACCTCGGATATTATTAGGGTCCGGTACCCTCCATCCTCGGATAATATTAGGGTCCGGTACCCTTCATCCTCGGATATTATTAGGGTCTGGTACCCTTCATCCTCGGATATTATTAGGGTCCGGTACCCTCCATCCTCGTATATTATTAGGGTCTGGTACCCTTTCTTCCATACCTCATTAACATACTTTCTATATACATAATCGTAAGTTTCGCACATACATACATCATTCATTCTTCATCTTACAACATACATATAACATCAACCACTTCATGGCAATACATGCAATTCCGAAGATCGTTCATGTATCAACAAGAAATCATTCACACATTTCACATAATACATATATGGCATACACTTATCACTTAGGATAAGTGTATTAACTAATCACATCGAGTATACACACAGCCCCGAAAACATAACAAGGAATGGGGCTAGAAACTCACCTGAATGCGGTTACGTTCACCGTTTATGGTAATTCCTTTCTTGAGCTGTGCACGACTAACTGTATAACAATTACACGTATCAATTAACTATCACTACTTATATCGTCTTTCTAGTCTTAATTATTACCCTCAACGAACGGCGGTCCGGCCCTGGCAGCGGGGTCTAGGGGCGGCAGCCCCTAGCAGGGTCCAAGGGGCAGAGCCCCTGGCTGGGTCGAGCTGCCAGGTAAGCTTGGAAAAATTTTATTTCCATTAACTGTCGTAACACATTTTCCATTAGGATTTTAAATTATTATTTAATTCGCTAACTCAAAGTTCAAGGGCTTATTTGTAATTAATTCATTCTTTTATAAATCAAGGGACTGTTCTGACATTCTTTCAAAGTTCTAATTCGTTATTCAGTCCTTAACGAATGGGAGTTCATAGCGAATTAACTAATATAACGAATCTGGCTTTGTAACGAATCAAGCATTATAACGAACTGGTCCTTATGACGAATTGGACCCTTTCACGAACTGGTCCATATAGCGAATTGGGCCTTAACGAACTGATCCTTATACGAACTAGACCTTAGCGAATTGGTCCATCTAATTCGTTTTCTCTTTTAACGAACTGGTCATAACGAATCAAAGGTAATTCGTTACCCTTTTCCCCTAACGAATCAGAGACGAACTAGAGCTAGTTCGTCGTGCTCCCTTATGCGAATCAACTACCGAATCACCCTCTAGTTTGTTAAGTTCCCATAACGAACTAGGGTTAGGTCAGGGAATGTCAGAACATTCCCTGACACCCCATTAACCTCGTACCTACTTTTCCGGCGCCGCCGCCGGAAAAACGCCGCTTCACCGGAAAAACGAGATCTAGCTCATTTTCCACCGTTTTTCGTCTCGTTTGATCCAGATCTGAGCTAGGGCGATCCCTAAGCTCATCTTAGGTTCGGTTTATACCCGATAATACCCGGATCTCGTAACTTAACGGTTTAACGGTGTCGATTCTTCGTTTCGTGACTAAATCTAACGGGTTTAAGTAAATAAAACATCATACTAGTATTACCTCGGTTTGGTGCTCGGTTTCCTTCTTGGTTTCGGCTAGAGAAAAAGGAAGAACTAGAGAGAAAGCATAAGTGTGTGTTTTGGGTGGTGTATGGAATATTTGTGAATGAGGATTAAATGGAGATTAAGGGTTTATATGTTTATGGATCATGGGCTTAAGCCCATGGTCTTTCCTTCTTTCTTTTCTAACCCAAGTCCATAACCCATATTCATTTACCCAACACTAGCCCAACTCGTATTCTATTTATCTAAACCGATAACGACTCACTATAAAATAACGAAACTTATTTTATTATTATAACCAAAAGTAGGATGTTACATAATTGACTTCATTATTTTAATATCACTTTATTTATTAATGTTCTATCATAACTAATATGATTTTAAATATATAAAATACATTAAAAAAATACTTAATTAAATTTTATAATAATTTTATAGATTTTATATAAAAAGTTTGTTTTAAATATTTATTTCAAATTAAAAATACATTCAATATATATATATATATATATATATATATATATATATATATTTAAAAACCTTTACTTTATAAACAATATTTATATATATATATATACATATATATATATATATAAATACATTCAATATATATATATATATATAAACACACTCTAGTGTTCTGAAAAGGACCGAAAAAACGGCCTTAACGATGTCGGTTTAGTAAATAAATGTTTATTTGATCATTATTTTTAATTACATACCATTAAAACTATTATATACAAAAATAAAAACCGAAAACAAACTGGCCGGGACACGAACCCGCGCATAAGGCCAACTAAACGAAGGAATACGCACACCCCTAGCCAACTGAGCTAGGGGTTTAGATGATTAAAACTTGAATCAGTTGCAATAAAAACACACAGTTGTGCATCACAATTAAACCATGAACCCTAAATCAGACAATCGATCAATCTGATCATTGATGGATCAATTACCGTTAGGGCTATTGTACATCGAATAACGACGATCATAAACATATCACTAATTACCTATCAACTGATGAATTGATGTTAATCTGGTTATAACAGCCGACGGCCAAAAAGAGATCCAGATGCAGGTCTTGCAGGTCACGAACAAATAATTAACCATTGTGGTTTGAACGACGATAGTATAATGATGGTGCATGTATGTTTAATCGAATTCTAATGATCGTTTCAATGTATAATCATAAACGGGTTTAGACGGTTTAGGTTAAATTAATCAATACGAATAATATATGATTTGGATTCCTAATTACGAGTGTCGACATAACGATTAAGAAATGTGTAACATATCTATTGATTCGATTTCAATATTGGTGATGAGAATTGAGGTCCAATTTAGAAGAGTGGGTATACGGGTTTGCTAAAAGGGTCATGGGCATGGGTTTTGGATATGGGTTAACTTAATATTTGAATTATAATATATTAATATATAATATTTGCATTTTAGTCCCTGGAGATTGGAGTTGGAAACATAATTGGGTAAAAGTTTAAGTTTGGGTTGAAATTGAATATCTTTCCAAGTTGTTTTTAATATAAATAAATAATTATAATACCAAATATAAATAAAATAATATTAACTCGATAGTTGCGATACTTTCTTGGTAAAATTTCCCGACCATAAAATCTGGTCGGGTTATGATTAATAAATACTAATTTAAAATCCGAGTTATTACATAACGTGTTATATGCTTATATGCTTTACTTGAATACATTTCGGAGAGGTCCAACATATTCTCATACTAGTATGATCATACGTCCGTCGTGTTAGTCACCATCCAGCGCATCTGGCATCGAGCTTACCAACAACATATTTACTTGCTCATTTGTTTAAAGTGCTTACCTTACTTGACACAGTTTGCTCTTTTATTTTATTATTATATATTCACAAAATATTGTGTTTTACTCACTCAACCTAGAGTTGACAAAATCTATTTGTATTTTTTACGCATATGCAAGTTATAGTGCGATGTGATCCTCAAGCTTGTTTTGAAGAAAACTTAGGATTTTATGCTAGAGAGAAGAAACCAGAATTTAATTTTTATTATTATTTTCTTTACTTATCTTAATTATGGATTATGTACTTGGTATTTGACAGTTGTTGGATTTATTTAATTTGAATTAATTGATATTGTAATTTTAATTATTGCATTATAGGTTGGGGTGTGACAGAGAACTCATTCAACAGATTAAGTTTTTAATTATTTAGACTAAATTTCTAAAAGGGGTTTATAGTTTCATTTTTCTAGTTTTGGTCTTTATAATATCATTATATTATCAGTCTTAAAAGAAATCAAATATAAAATGTGATTGATTATGGACATAAGTTAATAAGTATCTAACTTGACTCGTTTGTTGCAGTCATGATTGATCAAGCACCTCTCAAGTATGTTGATACGCACAATATTGTTGGATGTATGTTTGATCCTCCTCCAGCTCACAAGGAATTCAAGTCCATGATCGTTGGACTAAACACATATAGGATTTATCACGCATTACGAGAAAATCCTATAATTTGCAAGAAGATGGTGACAAATTTATGGAACCATGCCTCAATCAATCAACGAGGTGCCCGGGGGGGGGGGTGTTTACCATTGATTTTACAATAAAAAAGAGACCGGTGATTATCTTTGAGGCCATTATACGTGAAGTGATACTGTTTAGTGATCAACCTGATTACCCTACAGAATATTCAACTAAGGTTGTGGAAGAGATTGTGCAACGTATGTGCTATGAAATAGTTTATCCTCCTGCTATAAAGAAGTTATTCATCCGTACTGGAGATTTCTGATTCACACATTCCTCACGTGTGTCTCGGGAAGAAAGGGGGTTCCGATGAGAGCAGTTGTAACACCCCGTAACCGCAGCGGAAACGTAAACGGGATGCAACAGACACGTCTGATATCAACAGCATTGCTTATAAAGAAAACACCACTACATTAATTTACACCATATTACATTGTTCCGAGTTTAGTTACCGTCTAGGCGTTAACACATCAGTTTTACCAACAGTACATTAACATATTTAATTCAAAACGATCATTAAGCTTCCACATAAAGCATGCATCGTCAAGCATGTAGCAATTATTCCAGTTTGTGGGTACCTAAAAAGCATGTAAAGAAAACGGGTCAACTACGAATAGTTGGTGAGTTTCACTAGTTTAAATAAACAGTGACAAATCATTATAATGATCATATATTAGCGATGTAATTATGCTGAGCCCACAAGTGAAACCTCTGACTATCCACATACAACCCCGTGGCATACTCCGCCCACGGACCTGCCCCAAACCGCTATGCCTAACATTACATAGCAAAAATATATAACAACAAAATAGACATGTGCAACTGGCTGGGAAACATCAGCAAATCCATGCCGGACCAGTTGGGTTTGTCAGACCAATAGTACTATTCACACTTTACCGGCTTTTAGCTAATCACTCGTGTTGCGGGGCCTTACAATGTTAGCAACTCAGACAATTACCATCTTAGTACATTTCCGTACGATTCCCGTACAATAAAATATATATAAATTCACGCAAATCCATGCGTTCAGTATGTACTTAAACATTTTAATAGTAACATGCTTTCCGCCCCGGGAAAATATTTAAAAAAAACAATTCAGAAAAAGGGGCTCGTGAAACTCACCTTTCGCAAGCAAGTAGGTGACACAATACGCAGCTACTAATCCGGATCTGTAATACGATCCCTAAGTTCGTTACTATACAATCACTATTAATATAACTTTAACCGTGTTAACCGGTACATCTGGGGGCACTGTTAACCCAGTACTGTACCCGTTCAGGGGGCAATGTTAACCCATAAACACTTCTCCGGACTCAGATTGTGATATCATTTAGAGTTCAATAGTTAAAATTACTATTAATTTGTTTTTCCCGTTTTGCGTGCCTAGCACGGTTATCCGTTTTTACGTTTCAAAAATGAGTTTGGTCACACACGACTCAAAAATAGTTGTTGACTGACAATTTAATTAAAGTTGTGAAATTAGAGCTCGGTTTAGACGCCCCGATTGGCCGCGGGACCCGTTTCCGTCTTTAGTGTACCGGAAACTGTTAAATCGGATAAAATTACCCAAATCATCCGAATTATTTCCGGATGATTTATTTTTACTTGTTTAACTCAATTATATGAAAATAGTTCATTTTTAGGGTTTTTATACACCAGTCAGCTCGTTTAGGCGAACTTTACTAGTTTACGCGTTTTAAACTTTAAAGGTTTGTTTTTACACAAATAATTATCCGTTTAATCTCGGATCTTGAAATTTTTCACAAATCACTTTTTGATAGTGGGGAGTTTTATAAAAATATTTCCAGAATTAATTTTTATATTTAAAATTTATTTATCTATTTTTAAACACCATTTAAACACTAAATATGTCGTAAATACCAAATGACCTTAGAAAAATCCCAAATTCTTCCTGGATGACCCCTGCCATCCCCATAGTCCCCTGTAATTTTTCCAGAACCAAAATCTTTTTTTAAATGCCATTTTCACTAAAACCGAGCTAGAAAACCCTAGAACTCGTTTAAGCGAAAAGCCTACTTAGACTTCTCCAACTAACCTAAAATTTTGTGTGTGACTTTTACATGTTATATAAAGCTTATCTGGAATTTTACAGAATTTTTCATGATATTTAACTATTTTTCACCATTTTTAGCCAAAACCAAGCATTAAATTCACCAAATATTCATCCTTTGTCCAAAAATTACCAAACTTTCACAGATCTCATATTTTCATGTGTAGATCATCTCTGTGAAATTTTGTAGCCTAAATCTAAACGTACCACAATCTGTCCAAAACACTCATAAACGAACATAAACCGAATATACCTTTTGTTTTCCGCCACTACAAGCTACAAACTCGTCTTTTCGCCTTATCTACCACTAAATACAGAACCTACAACCAACATACCACAATACCAAGCAAGTTACACTCACCATCAAGCCTCTTACACTATAGTTTCGGTTATTGTTTCAAAACTAAAGTTTAAACCGTAAAAATTCGTTTTTGGTTCGTTTAACTCCATTCTTGGACCAAGATCCCTTGTATAACCCGTATACATCACTTGATCATGCAAGAATCGGTTTCATCTCGGGTTTTCACCCTTTTTCACTTGAAACCTCATTTTCTTGCAAATAAACTCAAGAAAAGAAGATGAACACGTACATAACTCGATTTTTACCTCGGTTTTCTTGCTAAAATTTTGGATCTTTAGATCATAGAATGGAGAGAGTTGAAGATCATGGAGATGTTTGTTTTAAAAAAAATAACAAAGTAAGGGGTGTTACCCCCTTATCCGATCGGACCAAAGAGGGGGGTGGGGTGGGACCCACTTCTCCATTTCTAGCCATTCATTCAGATTTTGGGAATCCGGATAATGTTTTGGATAATCTGGTTCAGTTCGTTTTTCGGTTAAATGTTTAATTTAGCTTAAAACGAGGCTAAAACGGTCGTTTTTGGCTTAAAAAATGAAATTTATATAAAACCGGTTTAAAAACTTTAAAAACTTAAACCATGACATTTATTAACTTAAAACATCATATTATTAATAATTGCGCATCTTTTTCGGCTTGATCGATCGTCTCTTGCTTGGTTTGGTATTGAAGGTTTCATTTAATGTACCGACGTACCATTAAATCAAAATTTTTTTTTTCTGTGCTTTAATTCACTTATCCCTAAGCTTTAATACTTCGTAAACATCACTAAATATCATATATCTCTTCTATAATGTAATCCTCGATTCGTTCGGGCTTCAATAACCGTTAATCGGTTAATCGTATTTCCAATACGATTAACTGTATAATCGAGTATAATCCGTACTGTGAATCATACATACACGTATAAACGCATTATAATTCACATATTCATTATTAAATAACACATAAATAGTATATACCAGCTAGGGTATACCTGATTTTGCCGGAATCGTTACAGCAGTCACACTCAGATGTTGGCTGTTGTTGCTTTGATCATGGACTGGAATTACAACTGCTAGAAGTTTCTGTTCCATGAGATGATAAGCAACTTGATGGGGAAGAAATATGAGATGTTTATGATGTATCCAAGGATCTATAGATGATATTTGATTCTCACAACCCTGAGCTAAATCGATATGTGGAAATGCTTGATCTGAAGGCTATGGGTCTGAACACTTTTGGTCTAATGAAGAAATCAAGAAAATGGGCCAAAGTGGTTTATCAAGGACTCAATTTGTTGGTGAAATTCCGTAAATTTGTAGAAACTGAAGCTGCTGTTGTTGCTGAGGAACACATTGTTCCTATTCAAAGGCCTTCCACTGCCTTTGAAACTATATCTGATGATGAGTCTAACAGTTCTCCTCTCAACCTTTGGAGACAGAACAAGTGGAACAATTTGTACCTACAACCGAACAACTCGAAGCGTTCAAAACTTTCAAAGAGAAGCTCCAGTCAACTGCGTTGAAACCTCCTCAATCCGTCAATATAACAATTGATGATGATGTTGAAGATGAGCTAGCCACCGATCTTATCCCACGTAAACGTCGAAAGAAAGATCCAAGACCTGGTGTGCTGGCAAGTGATTTTGTGCCAACCGTTCAACTGACACCAACTGAGCCTGTTGTTGAGACTCAGTCTTTACAAGCCCATCTATTGAAGACCAACACACTCGAGATCTAGATGATGATGACATACTACAAGAGTTTGACTTTGAAGCTCAAATCCAGTCAACTATTGAACCCTCCGGATCATCTGATCTGATTGATCAAGGAAGCTCAAGCGTCACTGAAACGATTGCCCATATTCTCTCTATACAAGACAAGTTCTTACAAGACAAGGGTAAAGAGATTTCTTTAGTGCTTGAACCTATTGATATCCATGCTCTACAACGCAGGGTCTTTGAGCTCGAACAAGACTCTGTGGTTAAAGATGTCCGTATTCAAGAGCTTAAAGCCAACAACAGCGACAAAGACTCCAAGATTCAAGAACTTCAAGCTAGCATGGGTGGTCTTACTGCTCTGTACTTTGATCTACAACAAAAACTCATTAAATGGTTTGGAGATGAGTTTAAAGGAGCGGATGATAGCGGTGATGAAACTGTTGGTGGTGAGCAAGGTGCTCCAGATGTGTCTGATGTTGGTGGTTCCAGTTTACGTCTTGCTTCAAATATTGATAATTCCGTGCAACAGGAGAAATACTTAACCGCCCCACCAAAGACTGCTGAACAAATAGAGAGGATAAGAAAGAAGACGTTGATCATGAAAAACTCCAATAAGAACATCGTGTCTACCAATCATCCAGATAAGTTTTTCATGGAGATTCAAAAAAGCTTTTCTGATAAATATGGTGATCGTTCAGGGGTTGTGTCGTGGGGATATGATATTGACAAAGGGATGTGGTGGGTAAAGCGCAAGTATGGAAACATGGAATATTACAAGAAGATGAAAGATTTTGGGTTATGGACGAAAGTTAATTTGAGTGATTTGATACGAGTTCCTTTTCACAGCCCAAATCATAAACCAAATGCTACCAAGTTCTGGAACTTTCTAAGCAAACATGTGGAGAAAGGATTTCCCGATATGCCCACTGCTGATTCCTTTGTCAAGAAAGCGAAGACGGTTCGTGATCCTTACACTAACAAGCCGATGCTGAACGTTATGTGGCCTCCCACTGCTAAAGTAAAGTCCATTCCGACCACCAAGAGATTTCCTGAAGGTGCTCTTGATGTGTAACGATTCCGGCAAATTCAGGTATACCCTAGCCGGTATATACTATTTACGTGTTATTTAATACTGAATATATGAATTATAATGTGTATATATGAGTATGTATGATTCACGGTACGAATTATACTCGATTATACAGTTAATCGTATTGGAAGTACGGTTAACCGATTGACGGTTATTGAAACCCGAATGAATCGGAGATTACATTATAGACGAAATATATAATGTTTAGTGATGTTTACGAAGTATTAAAACTTCGGGATAAGTGAATTAAAGCACAGAAAAGAGTTTTCGATTTAATGGTACGTCGGTACGTTAAACGAAACCTTTAATACCAAACCAAGCAAGAAATGATCGATCAAGCTGAAAAAGATGCACAATTATTAATAATATGATGTTTCAAGTAAATAAATGTCATGGTTTAAGTTTTTAAAGTTTTAAATCGGTTTTATATAAATTTTATTTTTTTTAAGCCGAAAAACGACCGTTTTGGCCTCGTTTTGAGCGGAATTAAACGTTTAACCGAAAAACGAACTGAACCAGATTATCCACAACATTATTCATATCACGTAATCCGAATGTGTGGCCAAGAATGGAGGTGTGGGCCCCACCCCACACCCTTATGGAGACCGATCGGATGAGGGTGTTCCCCTCATCCCTTTCATTTTCTTTTTTTCTAAAACCCAAACTCCCAAATTCTCTCAACCCTTCAAACATTCATCCAACTTCCCTTTGATTTATACCAAGAAACCGAGGTAAAGATCGGATTATAGTCGTGTTCATCTTCTTTTCTCGAGTCATTTACAAGAAAATGAGGTTTCAAGTGAAAAATGGGTGAAAACCCGAGATGAAACCGATTCTTGCATGATCAAGTGATGTATACAAGTTATACAAGGGATCTTGGTCCAAGAAATGAGTTAAAAGGGTCAAAAACGAATTTTTACGGTTAAAAATCTTTGTTTTAATGTCTTAACCGAAACCATGAAAGAAATGGCTTGATTGTGGGTGTAACTTGCTTGGTGTAGTGTTATTGTGCTTGTAGGTGTTATATCTAGTTGCTAGCAAAGGCTAGAAAGCAAGATCTTTGCGATCTAAAGCTAGAAACACAAGGTAGTTCGGTTTTTCGTATGTTTTATATGATTTGGACAGATTGTGATAGACTTAGAGTTGGGTCATGAAATTTCACAGAGATGATCTACACATGAAAATATGAGATCTGTGAAAATTTGGTAATTTTTGGACAAATGATGAATATTTGGTGAATTTAATGCTCGGTTTTGGCTAAAACTGATGAAAAATAGTTAAACATCATGAAAAATTCTGGAAAATTCCAGATAAGCTTTTTATAACATATAAAAGTCACACACAAAATTTCAGATCTGTTGGAGAAGTCTAAGTAGGCTTTTCGGTAAAACGAGTTCTAGGGTTTTCTAGCTCGGTTTTGGTGAAAATGGCATGAAAAATGAGATTTTGGTTCTGGAAAAATTACAGGGAACTATGTGGATGGCAGGGGTCATCCCAGAAAAATTTGGGATTTTTCTAAGGTCGTTTGGTATTTTCGATATATTTGGTGTTTAAATGACGTTTAAAAATAGATAAATAAATGTTAAATATAAAAATTAATTCTGGAAATATTTTTATAAAATTCCTTACTGTCAAAAAGTGATTTGTGCAAAATTTCAAGATCCGAGACTAAACGGATAATTATTTGTGCTAAAAAGAATATAAAAACAAACTTTTAAAGCTTAAAACGCGTAAACCGGCAAAGTTCGCCTAAGCGAGCTGACTGGTGTATAAAAACCTTAAAAATGAACTATTTTCATGAAACTAAGTTAATCAAGTAAAAATAAATCATCCGAAAATAATTCGGATGATTTGGGTATTTTTATCCGAAATAACAGTTTCCGGCACCCTAAAGACGGAAACGGGTCCCGCGGCCAAACGGGGCGTCTAAACCGAGCTCTAAATTCACGGTTTTAACTAAAATATCAGTCAAACACTATTTTCGGGTCGTGTGTGACCAAACTCATTTTTGAAACATAAAAACGGATAACCGTGCTAGGCACGCAAAACGGGGAAAACATAATAATAATAATTTTGACGGATAAACTCTAAGAGATATCACAATCTGAGTCCTGAGAAGTGTCTCTGGGTTAACATTGTCCCCGGATCGAGTACAGTACTGGGTTAACAGTGTCCTCAGATGTACCGGTTGACACGGATTTAATTTATGGAAATTGTATAGTAACGACTTAGGTATCATATTACAGATTCAGGCTCATATCTGTTCACTGTACTACATACTGACTCACGAGAAGGTGAGTTTCACGAGTCCCTTTTTAGTGAACTGTTTTAAATATTTTCTCGGGGCGGAAAGCGTGTTTCTATCAAAATGTTTAAGTACATGCTGATCGCATGGAAATGAATGTGTTTATATAATGTTTATTGTACGGGAATCGTACGGTAATGTATTAAGATGGTAGTTGTCTGAGTTGCTAATAGTGTAAGGCCCGAAACAGTGTTCTGGGTTAACAGTGTCCCCAGAGGTTATTAAATGGGTTTCTGGGTTAACAGTGTCCCCAGAGGGTATTAAATGTGCTTCTGGGTTAACAGTGTCCCCAGAGGTTATTAAATGTGTTTATGGGTTAACAGTGTCCCCAGAGGTTATTGGATGTGTCTCTGGGTTAACAGAGGTTTCACTTGTAGGCTTAGCATAATTACATCGCTATTATAATGATTTGTCATCGTTTACTTAAATTAGTGAAACTCACCAACTATTCGTAGTTGACCCGTTTTCTTTACATGCTTTCTAGGTACACCCAAATTGGAATGAGTGATACGTGCTTGATGATGTGTGCTATTTTGTGGAAGCTTAAGGATCTTTATTTTGAATTAAATATGCTAATGTACTGTCGGTAAAACTTATGTGTTAACGCCTAGATGATAACGAAACTCGGAACAATGTATTGAGACATAAATTAATGTAGTGGTGTTTTCTTTATAAGCAATGCTGTTGATATCATATGCGTCTGTTGCATCCCGTTTACGTTTCCGCTGTGGTTACGGGGTGTTATAGAACTTGGTATCAGAGCCAATGGTTATAAAGAATTAGGATGTCTTTAAAAAGATACCTAAAATATAACCAGTAGCTCAAGTATTATAGGATCTGAATATCAACTAATAATTTATAGTGACGAGATCTGGATGAACTTGGATGGACAAGTGAGTTATTATGGTCCGGAACATAATAACAGACTTGTCCGCACGAGGGAATTCAGGAGAAGTCACGGGGGACTTTAATAGGTAAAATTGGCAACATATGTGTAGATATATGATAATATTGTTATGTAGCAAAGTTGTATAAGTAAGTGTATATTAATTTGATTATGATTTACACTATGGAAAGAACTATATGTTTGTTAACTTGTGTGCAGGTAAGAATGTCGAGAACTCGTAGTTTATCGGTGGAGGAGGACCCGGAGGAAGTCAGCTCCGGGAACTCTGGGAGTCTACGCATATCATCCAGCTCTGAGCCTAGCGAGGCTAGTCGTAGGAGCTCTAGCCAGTCCTCCCCAGTCAGGATTGTCAGATCCCCCACCCCACCCGCACCACAGGCCACCCCTATCCCTCCCGGATTCGGACCCCGCCTCACGGTGCGGATCAGTGTCCCGCATGTCCCACCTACCTCTCCCCCACCCAGACCTGCTACCCGCAGGGGCGAGCCCTCCCGCTCCCAGCCCGAACCTGTGACTCCACCTGTGTGGGGTCTCCCTAGGCAGGAAAGGGACGCGGCGGCATGGCTTCGAGTGCTCACCGAGCAGGTGAATGAGCACTCCGCCGCCTTGACAGTGGGAGTGCAGAGGCGGATGTATCTGGGGGACTGCATACTGGACCACCAGTATGCGATTGCGCAGCTAAGGAGGGAGTGCTCATACTCCCAATTGATGATTGATCGATTAGAGGCGCGGGTCCGGGGTGTGTTGGCAGTGATAGTGGTGTTGGTGGCAGTGATGGTGTGGTGGGTATACCACCGAGTTTAGTGATGTTAGGATGGTAGAAGTCATGGACCGCTTTTTGATACTCTGTGTAAGCAGTTAGTGGTGATGCTAACATAGAGTGAATCTTGGGTAGTTATAATACAACCACTGGCCCTTAGGGGGTCTCTTTTGGGGTATATCATTATAGATACTTTTGGGTATCATTCAAGCACTGACCCATTGCGGGTTATGTCGAGATGATGCCGACATAGGGCCCTTGTATAAAAAATACTTAACCTATGTAATGGTGACAGGGAAGTAATGTGAACGGATGTTTGTGTAATATGTACTAATGTTTATTAATGAATGGAATGTGTGTTGTGTTTTATGATTGGAATTTGTATTAATTACATGTATTTTTCTGAATGTTGTGAAGAATGGCACCAAAACGATCAGCTAAAATGTCGGAAGTGGATGTGTGCCGTTTGATTGCTCAACAGTTGGAGGCGGCGATACCGGATATAGTATCGCGCATCGCCGCCAGTATTAACAATTCGACCAATCCAACCCCTCCGAGCAATCAAACGACCACCAATAATGACGGGGAACAAAATGCTAATCCTCCACAGAACGATAACACGATTCCGAGTAATGACGCACCGCCTAGGGTGGTCGTTACGGACAGTAATGGCCCTATACCAACTGTAGAAACGAACCGCACTGAACCAATTCCTGCATCCAGGGGATGTTCAATCAAAGACTTTATGTTGTGCAAGCCCCTAGACTTTAGCGGGTCTGAAGGACCAAATGGGTTAGTTAAATGGATCGAGAAAATAGAATCCGTTGTGAACATCAGCAACTGCCCCGAGGATTGTGTTGTTAAGTATGCTACCTGCACATTCACGGACCATGCCTTGACATAGTGGAACACCATAGTGCAGACCCGCGGTCAGGCGGCAACAAACCGCATGACCTGGACAGAGCTCAAGGCTCTTGTACTGGAACATTTCTGCCCGAAAAACGAATTGCAGAAATTAGAAAATGAATTGTGGAACCTGGAGATGCAGGGGGCAGACCACTTGGGTTATACGAACCGGTTTAATGAGTTGTCGCGATTGGTACCATGGTTGGTCACCCCAGAGTCGAAGAGGGTTGAGCGTTATATTTGGGGGCTAACTCCAGTTGTAAGGAGTATAGTCAATTCTGGGGGACACCACACGTATGAGGGTGCGGTGACGCAAGCTGGTATCGTCACGTATGATTTCGTAAGGAGCGGGTCACTGAAGGTGGCAGGAGAATCCGCTGGGGGAAAGCGGGGTACACATGACCATAGGATCCAGGAAAAGCAGCAAAATAAACGTGCTAGGCCCACTGCCCAGAACTACGCCATGACTAGTTCGGGCGGAAGGCAGGAACCGCAGACAAGGACGTTTCCCAGGTGTGGGAAATGCGGTTACCAACAGGGTGGCGAGTGCAGGGTGGTAGTGTGCCATCGGTGTGGCAGGGAAGGGCACTACGCACCGAGATGTAGGACAAACCTGAACACTCTGAACCGACAACCGCAACCTATCCGTGCGCAGCCATTTTGTACCCAACCAGCCCGACAACAAAACCAACAAGGAAACCAAACGGTGACCACCAGCCGTGCTTGCTATGAATGCGGCAGCATGGATCACTTCAAGAGTCACTGTCCGAAGCTGAACCAGGGATGAAACGGGAGGCAAACCGCGGGTCAAGCGTCGTCGTCCAATCCGGCGAGAGGCCGAGCATTCGTGATGGGGGCGAGCGAAGCACGCCAGGACCCCAGCGTAGTGACAGGTACTTTCCTCGTCTCTGATCATTACGCCTCTGTATTATTCGGTACGGGCGCCGATAGAAGTTTTGTCTCCGTTAAGTTTCTATCGATGGCAAACCTTCCAATTGGTGAAACCATAGAACCTTATACCATAGAAGTCGCTAACGGTAAAACCATGATAGTTAATCAAATAGTTCGGAATTGCCCTTTTATTCTGAACGAACAATCCTTCCTGATTGACTTGTTACCGGTAGAATTGGGTAGTTTTGACGTGATAGTGGGAATGGATTGGTTAGCACGTAACAAAGTGGAAATAAATTGTGAAAAGAAAATCGTCAAGATCCGGGTGTCGGATGACGAAGAGGTATTAGTTCAAGGAGAGAAGTCGGGCACCATGATGCCATTTATATCCCACCTCAAGGTGCTAAAATATATACGCCAGGGATGCATGGCGTATCTAGCGAGCTTGACGGCCACAGATCCTGAGGAAAAGCGGGTGGACGATATCCCAGTGGTACGCGAATTTCCACAAGTTTTCCCTTAGGAACTTCCTGGATTACCGCCAACCCAACAGGTCGAATTCAGAATCGATCTATTACCTCAAGCTGGCCCTGTTGCTAAGGCACCCTACCGACTTGCACCATCAGAGATGCAAGAATTATCCAACCAGTTGCAAGAATTGTTGGATAAAGGATTTATACGTCCTAGTTATTCCCCGTGGGGTGCACCTGTACTATTCGTGAAAAAGAAGGACGGGAGCCTTAGAATGTGCATTGATTACAGGGAGTTGAACAAGTTAACAATCAAAAATAGGTATCCTCTTCCCCGAATTGATGACCTGTTCAACCAACTGCAAGGTGCGAGCTACTTCTCAAAAATTGATCTTAGATCGGGATACCAACAGGTTAGAATTCAAGAGGAGGATATCCCAAAAACCGCATTCCGGACTCGCTACGGCCATTACGAGTTCTTAGTTATGCCTTTTGGGCTAACAAATGCGCCAGCAGTGTTCATGGATCTCATGAATCGAGTCTGTAAACCCTACCTCGACAAATTCGTCATCGTGTTCATTGACGATATTTTGATCTACTCGAAGAGTAAAGAAGAGCACGAGCAACACTTAAGATTAATCTTAGAGCTTCTAAATCAGGAGAAGTTGTATGCAAAATTCTCCAAGTGTAACTTCTGGTTACAAGAGGTGCAATTCCTCGGTCACGTTATAAACCATCAAGGAATACACGTTGATCCGAGTAAGGTTGAAGCAATTAAGAATTGGCAAGCGCCTAAATCTCCAAAGGAAATCCGCCAATTCTTAGGCTTAGCTGGATATTATCGTCGATTTATAGAGAACTTTTCCAGCATCGCCCAACCTTTAACCCTCCTGACTCAAAAGGATCGAAAGTATGAATGGGGAGAAGAACAGGAAACGGCGTTTCAAACGCTAAAACAAAGATTGTGCCAAGCGCCAATCTTAAGTCTCCCCGACGGAGACGATGGTTTTGTCGTGTATTGTGACGCATCCCGGAGAGGGTTAGGATGCGTGTTGATGCAAAATAATAAGGTTATAGCCTATGCTTCTCGACAGTTAAAAGTACACGAGAAAAACTACACTACTCATGACTTAGAACTGGGAGCAGTTATCTTCGCACTTAAAATCTGGAGACATTATCTCTACGGTACAAAGTGCACCATCTTCACCGACCATAAAAGTTTGCAACACATATTCGATAAGAAAGAACTGAATATGAGACAACGAAGATGGGTCGAGTTGTTAAACGACTATGACTGTGACATCCGTTATCACCCCGGCAAGGCTAACGTCGTAGCCGATGCCTTGAGTAGGAAGGATCGAGTTAAGCCATTGCGTGTGCGAGCGCTGGGGATGATAGTCCAGTCGAACCTTTCGGATCTGATTCGAGTTGCTCAACGTGAGGCGTTGAAAGAGGAACAAATGGAAAAAGAGGGACTTTACGGTAACGAGAAGAATTTCGAACAGCGCGTGGACGAAATTCTCTATTTCAAAAATCGGATTTGGATCCCGACCCTCCATGACCTTCGTGAATTAATCATGGACGAAGCGCATAAATCGAAATATTCCATACATCCGGGATCGGATAAGATGTACAAGGATGTGAAGGAGTTCTACTGGTGGCCGGGTATGAAAAAGGATATAGCCACATACGTCGGCAAGTGTACGACGTGTGCGAGGGTTAAGGCGGAGTACCAGAAACCCTCGGGGATGTTACAACAATCGGAAATTCCCGAATGAAAATGGGAGCAAATCACGATGGATTTTGTGACACATCTCCCTAAGACGTCCCGTGGACACGATGCAATTTGGGTAATCGTGGATCGATTAACCAAGTCGGCACATTTTATTCCGATTAGAAATAATTATAACACCGAGAGACTTGCGCAGATTTATATAAATGAAATTGTGTCTCGTCATGGGATACCCATCTCAATCATCTCCGATCGAGATAGCCATTTCACCTCCAATCTTTGGCAAGCTGTACAAGAAGCGCTGGGAACGCGTATTGATCTAAGCACAGCTTACCACCCTCAGACCGACGGTCAGTCTGAGAGGACCATCCAAACACTGGAGGATTGCTTCGTGCATGCGTACTGAATTTTAAGGGAAATTGGGATCAACATCTCCCACCCGTTGAATTTTCCTATAATAACAGTTACCATAGCAGTATAAAGGCAGCACCTTACGAAGCATTGTATGGACGGAAGTGCCGATCACCACTCTGTTGGACTGAAGTGGGTGACACACAGGTTATTAGATCGGACCTGGTCCAGGAAACGACCAGCAAAATCCTTGAAATTAAGAACAATCTGAAGGCCGCACGGGATCGGCAGAAGAGTTATGCCGATACCCGTAGGAAACCGTTATCATTTGAGAAAGGTGATAAAGTGTATTTGAAAGTATCACCTTGGAAAGGAGTAGTCAGATTTGGAAAGGCGGGGAAGTTTGCCCCTAGATACATTGGACCATTCGACATTACTGCAAAAATCGGTCCTGTAGCATACCGATTAGAACTGCCTGATGAACTGAGTGCAGTTCACAATGTGTTTCACGTGTAGAACTTGAAAAGGTGTCTGTCGGATGAGACATCGGTGTTACCCTTAGAGGGTGTCCAAATAAGTGATAAGCTTAATTTCGTAGAGGAACCCATAGAAATAGTGGACGGGAAAATCAAGCAACTTAGACACAATAAGATCTCGTTGGTCAAAGTTAGATGGAACTCGCAACGAGGCCCAGAATATACATGGGAACGAAAGGACGAATTTCAGAAGAAATACCCCCCACCTATTTCCTCAAAAGGAAGTAGTTGACGCGTAAAATTTCGAGGATGAAATTTTTGTAACGGGGGGAGAATGTAACGATTCCGGCAAATTCAGGTATACCCTAGCCGGTATATACTATTTACGTGTTATTTAATACTGAATATATGAATTATAATGTGTATATACGAGTATGTATGATTCACGGTACGAATTATACTCTATTATACAGTTAATCGTATTGGAAGTACGGTTAACCGATTGACGGTTATTGAAACCCGAATGAATCGGAGATTACATTATAGACGAAATATATAATGTTTAGTAATGTTTACGAAGTATTAAAACTTTGGGATAAGTGAATTAAAGCACAGAAAAGAGTTTTCGATTTAATGGTACGTCGGTACGTTAAACGAAACCTTTAATACCAAACCAAGCAAGAAATGATCGATCAAGCGGAAAAAGATGCACAATTATTAATAATATGATGTTTCAAGTAAATAAATGTCATGGTTTAAGTTTTTAAAGTTTTTAAATCGGTTTTATATAAATTTTATTTTTTTTAAGCCGAAAAACGACCGTTTTGGCCACGTTTTGAGCGGAATTAAACGTTTAACCGAAAAATGAACTGAACCAGATTATCCACAACATTATCCAGATCACGTAATCCGAATGTGTGGCCAAGAATGGAGGTGTGGGCCCCACCCCACACCCTTATGGAGACCGATCGGATGGGGGTGTTCCCCACATCCCTTTCATTTTCTTTTTTTCTAAAACCCAAACTCCCAAATTCTCTCAACCCTTCAAACATTCATCCAACTTCCCTTTGATTTATACCAAGAAACCGAGGTAAAGATCGGATTATAGTCGTGTTCATCTTCTTTTCTCGAGTCATTTACAAGAAAATGAGGTTTCAAGTGAAAAATGGGTGAAAACCCGAGATGAAACCGATTCTTGCGTGATCAAGTGATGTATACAAGTTATACAAGGGATCTTGGTCCAAGAAATGAGTTAAAAGGGTCAAAAACGAATTTTTACGGTTAAAAATCTTTGTTTTGATGTCTTAACCGAAACCATGAAAGAAATGGCTTGATTGTGGGTGTAACTTGCTTGGTGTGGTGTTATTGTGCTTGTAGGTGTTATATCTAGTTGCTAGCAAAGGCTAGAAAGCAAGATCTTTGCGATCTAAAGCTAGAAACACAAGGTAGTTCGGTTTTTCGTATGATTTATATGATTTGGACAGATTGTGATAGACTTAGAGTTGGGTCATGAAATTTCACAGAGATGATCTACACATGAAAATATGAGATCTGTGAAAATTTGGTAATTTTTGGACAAAGGATGAATATTTGATGAATTTAATGCTCGGTTTTGGCTAAAAATGATGAAAAATAGTTAAACATCATGGAAAAATTCTGGAAAATTCCAGATAAGCTTTTTATAACATATAAAAGTCACACACAAAATTTCAGATCCGTTGGAGAAGTCTAAGTAGGCTTTTCGGTAAATCGAGTTCTAGGGTTTTCTAGCTCGGTTTTGATGAAAATGGCATGAAAAATGAGATTTGGTTCTGGAAAAATTACAGGGAACTATGTGGATGGCAGGGGTCATCCCAGAAAAATTTGGGATTTTTCTAAGGTCGTTTGGTATTTTCGATATATTTGGTGTTTAAATGACGTTTAAAAATAGATAAATAAATGTTAAATATAAATATTAATTCTGGAAATATTTTTATAAAATTCCTTACTGTCAAAAAGTGATTTGTGCAAAATTTCAAGATCCGAGACTAAACGGATAATTATTTGTGCTAAAAAGAATATAAAAACAAACTTTTAAAGCTTAAAACGCGTAAACCGGCAAAGTTCGCCTAAGCGAGCTGACTGGTGTATAAAAACCTTAAAAATGAACTATTTTCATGAAACTAAGTTAATCAAGTAAAAATAAATCATCCGAAAATAATTCGGATGATTTGGGTATTTTTATCCGAAATAACAGTTTCCGGCACCCTAAAGACGGAAACGGGTCCCGCGGCCAAACGGGGCGTCTAAACCAAGCTCTAAATTCACGGTTTTAACTAAAATATCAGTCAAACACAATTTTCGGGTCGTGTGTGACCAAACTCATTTTTGAAACATAAAAACGGATAACCGTGCTAGGCACGCAAAACGGGGAAAACATAATAATAATAATTTTGACGGATAAACTCTAAGAGATATCACAATCTGAGTCCTGAGAAGTGTCTCTGGGTTAACATTGTCCCCGGATCGAGTACAGTACTGGGTTAACAGTGTCCTCAGATGTACCGGTTGACACGGATTTAATTTATAGAAATTGTATAGTAACGACTTAGGTATCATATTACAGATTCAGGCTCATAGCTGTTCACTGTACTCATACTGACTCACGAGAAGGTGAGTTTCACGAGCCCCTTTTTACTGAACTGTTTTAAATATTTTCCCGGGGCGGAAAGCATGTTTCTATCAAAATGTTTAAGTACATGCTGATCGCATGGAAATGAATATGTTTATATAATGTTTATTGTACGGGAATCGTACGGTAATGTATTAAGATGGTAATTGTCTGAGTTGCTAACAGTGTAAGGCCCGAAACAGTGGTCTGGGTTAACAGTGTCCCCAGAGGTTATTAAATGGGTTTCTGGGTTAACAGTGTCCCCAGAGGGTATTAAATGTGTTTCTGGGTTAACAGTGTCCCCAGAGGTTATTAAATGTGTTTATGGGTTAACAGTGTCCCCATAGGTTATCGGATGTGTCTCTGGGTTAACAGAGGTTTCACTTGTAGGCTTAGCATAATTACATCGCTATTATATGATTATTATAATGATTTGTCATCGTTTACTTAAATTAGTGAAACTCACCAACTATTCGTAGTTGACCCGTTTTCATTACATGCTTTCTAGGTACACCCAAATTGGAATGAGTGATACATGCTTGATGATGTGTGCTATTTTGTGGAAGCTTAAGGATCTTTATTTTGTATTAAATATGCTAATGTACTATCGATAAAACTTATGTGTTAACGCCTAGATGATAACGAAACTCGGAACAATGTATTGAGATGTAAATTAATGTAGTGGTGTTTTCTTTATAAGCAATGTTGTTGATATCAGATGCGTCTGTTGCATCCCGTTTACGTTTCCGCTGCGGTTACGGGGTGTTACATGATGAGATGAAGTTTTGAACTTATGATGGTGAGACTGCTACAGTGATTATACGGCTAAGGAAGGGTCAGTATCGTATCGTTGATCCACGAGACCTTCACAAGTGTGGAGAAAAAGACAACGAGCCTTATATCAGATCAAATCCCTCTCGTCCCTCATTCATCTACTTTTTACTCTCACAATTGATCTTGCCTCCTCTTCTCATAATAATAATAATAATAATAATATTGTTATTATTTTTTATTAGTATTTTATATTTTTAAATAACAAAATAAAAGGACAAAATTACCCTTTAGTTAACGATGAAAATTAATGAAGTTAATTATTTGGACGTAGCTGACAAAAAATAGGAAACCTCGATGGTTTAGTTGCAAAAGAAAAAAAAATTGAACGAAAGTAGCATTAAGTAAAGTGATGACACTATAGAGATGCTTTTGACACCTTATTGTATTAGTTATTAAACATATGCAAAACCAAACATAATAGTTATTACCCATATGTTGAATCCAAACAAATAGTCATTGGCAGGTTTGGTTTTAATGGTCATGGTTTTGTTCGTTATTACGGTTTTCTCAGTTCTCTTTTGGTTATTTAGGTTCAGTTCGGTTTTTTCGGTTCTTAATAAAACTGAACCAAAAGCCAATATTGTGGTTTTTGCTAAAGTTCAAAACCATCGTCGATTTCTTATTAGGTTGTTTAAATTTCAGTTTGGTTTTTTTGGTTTCGTGCAAAATCCTTAGATAAAGAAGAAAAAAACTCTATTGATTATGTATGTATATTTATGTTGGGTGAAAGTAACACCAATGTTTTAAAAATCGGTATTTTACTTGTACCAGATTGAGTTAAAAAATGGTACAACCGCTTGAACCGGGTTATACCAGGAGGTTCAACCGGTTGAATAGTTTACCTTAAAATTTTCTTTAAATTCAGCTTCAACTCCAAAATAAACAAAAGTAAATGATTCCATAACAAAAATAATCAAAAAGTTAATCTATATTAAAAAAATAATAAAAAAAACACTCAATTTTAAAAAAAATAGCCCAAATATTTACACGTTTAAATGTTAATTATTGAGTTAAAAGCAATTTTAAAAAAATATGGGCCGCAAATATTGAAAATTTCTCTTACTTAAAGTCGGTTTGCCGGTAAAAACCAGTATTTTAGAAAAAAAAATCGACGGTACGATGTTCTAGCAAACCGGTCAAATAAACTGGCCTGAAAATACGGGAATGTTGTGCGAAATCTGGTTTGAACCGGTTTTTAAAACAGTGAGTAACACAAAACATAATAAGAAAATAATGATTATTATAAGAATAATAATTTTCATAGATCCAATCGACCCTGGATGTGACTGATAAAAATCCTGTACAAAATCGTCCTCTCGTGATCCAAAAAGGCAGGTGTGTGTGTGTTGAAACACAAACACAAACACAAACACAAACACAAACACAAAGACAGATCTAAAAGTTTCACTTTGTTGTTCGATCATCAACCATGTCTTCAGGTTCAGGATTCAGCGGTGATGAAACCGCCCCCTTCTTCGGCTTCCTCGGCGCAGCTGCCGCTCTCGTCTTCTCCTGTAAATCATCTAACTTTGATTAATATTCAAATTCTGGATCTGGGTATTTTAACTTTGATGGATTTGTGATTTGTGTAGGCATGGGGGCTGCATACGGGACTGCTAAGAGCGGTGTCGGTGTGGCCTCCATGGGTGTCATGAGGCCTGAGCTGGTGATGAAGTCGATTGTTCCCGTTGTTATGGCCGGTGTGCTTGGTATCTATGGTTTGATCATTGCGGTTATTATCAGTACCGGGATCAACCCCAAGGCCAAATCCTATTATCTGTTTGATGGCTATGCACATCTTTCGTCTGGTTTGGCTTGTGGCCTTGCTGGTTTGTCTGCTGGTATGGCCATCGGTATTGTTGGTGATGCTGGTGTTAGGTATTCTTCTTGCTTCATAAACCCTTCATATTATGTTTGCATAAACTTATTGCGTTTGATGTTCATCGATGCATATGGTTGACACCTGCATGCTAGCGATTATAGTGTTAGTATTAAACCCAATCACTTATTTAACACGTTTACAACTTGATTACAACCCGCCAGCCCATTTGACTCGTTTGGATAACTAGGTTAAATGGGCCGTGTCGGGTTATCCAATTCAACTCACTATCCAGAACGCAACCAGAATCTACTTGGTTGTATTGACGATCATAATCATGGTGTTTGGAACCGGATTGGAGCTGTTGGCATTAAACCGGTTCTGTTAATCGTATTGAACCGTCCCTCATTTGAATCGTTCAGTTACAGGTTGGGACTGGATAGTTAGACCGAATTTTCAATTTTTATTATTTTTTATATTTTTTTTAATATTTCAGAAACTCATTTTATGTATATTTATACCTAAAACTCTATATTTTAATTATTTTAGTTTTAATATTTTACTAAATCTGCAAATTCACATTAAAACGTAAACTTTTTCATCCTTTGTTTTGCATTAGATACGTAAAAGCAATTTTGGTTTTTGCATTATCTATGAGGTCATTCGGTTCTTAGAATCAATCCCGCCGGTCCTGTTTTGAAAACATTGATTATAATAATACCATAAGATATCTCATGTATTTATTCTTTGTATGTCTTTTACAGAGCGAATGCACAACAACCGAAGCTTTTTGTGGGTATGATTCTTATTCTCATCTTTGCGGAAGCTCTGGCCCTATACGGTCTTATTGTGGGTATCATCTTATCGTCCCGTGCTGGCCAGTCAAGAGCAGATTAAGAAGGTAAGCCCGACAGTGAACGTGGACTTGTTTCTATAATTTATCGGTTATTTTGTTTGTTGGCTGTGCTCATAAATCAAGATCATTTTGTGTTTTTTTTTTCTTTCTGTTTCCTATATTTTGGACTTCATTTGTTGCCATATTTCCCTAAATGTTATGGATGGAAGCTGTTATTATTAGTGTTTATGATGTTATTGCAGTATAAGGCCATAGTCTTGGTCAGTTGTGTAATTGTTACAGTCATGACGTTTAATAATCTTTTAAAGTATAAAAAGTTGTTACAAAATTCATAAATCGCAAAACATTTTTTTATACACAGTATTTGCAGTTTTATTTGCAACTTTACTTTTTATATAAAAACTTAGTAGTTTCACATTATTTCTGCTTTTAACTATGAATAATACAAAACATAACTGATCATAAACTAAAATAAATTGTTTAAAAAAGAAACCAACTATCTATAATGATTTATAATGATTGACCTTAGCTGTTATTAATCTTCATTGCAAAACAGTAAGAAAGTGAAAATTTCATTATTTGAAATTAATTATTTTATCTAAAGGTATAGGATTATTTTTAAGAATGAAAGTATGAGTTACAATATTACTTCGGATATGATTTCGGCTTCTATAGCACGATTATCATATTGTATTTTCATATGTAGGTTAGTTTCATTGCATAGACCAATTTTCTAGTTAATATTTTAAGCAACATCACTTCAACTTCGGCTTTTAGGACTAACATATGACTTGACAATCTTAGATTTTAAGGCAATTTAAAACACAGGAAACTAATACCTTCTTGTAACGTATTATTTTATGTCTGATAGATACCATCTGAAAAATAGTAATATTTTTCATCTCCCATAAACATGGATAACTAATGTTTGCTAATTTCTTGAACGACCTAATTTTTTGGTGCATGTACAACTCGTTTTACTAAAGAAATCTATATTTTTGAAATATTCAATAGTAGAAGGATATACAGAGTCAATTTGTCATTTGATTAACAGTGTGCTAATGTCTAATATTTGTATTCCAAAGATAAAAAGTTGTATTATCCACCTGAAAACCATAACATGTAGTCTAGTTTTATATTTTTGTGAATTTTTAAGATGATAAACTTAACATAAATGATGAGTTGTTTAAACAATCAATTAAAAAAAGAAGTTGTAAATGGTTACTTTTAAACCAACCCGTGATCGAAACATTCTAATCATAAATTGTTTTGACCTGAACCATATTTAATACTTTAACCAGTTAAAAATTTCGCTCGTTTAAATTAACATAAACACTAAGAATCATCGATAGTGAATTTTCCTTTTAAGAGTTTGAAAGAAAAAAACTTGTAATTTAGTAAACAATTATATATTTAATAAGTTAAATTTTATTGAAATTTTAAATTTAAGTTAATCTTGTCTCTTCATCCAATAATATCTTTATTAAAAAGAGAAAATTAAAGATTAAAAAGAGAAAAATGAAATGCAAAACTATTAATAAGAAAGATAAATGCATTTAATATGAGAGATGGGGGTGAAAATTTTGTATTTAATAGAAAAGAGAGGACTGAAAATTTAGTAAGGAATACTTTGGTGATGGCATGTGGCAATAAAAAACTTTATTTATTATATATTATAGAAAAGTACAAAAAGGGCATTATAGTAAAACTACAATCCACATTCTCTCTCCATATTTTGATTGTGATTTCCAGATCTCATTAATCTCCCAACCACAATCTTCTTTTCACTTCTTGTTCTTCCAACCGCCTTCTTCTTGTTCTTCAAACCAAATCACATTCTTCTTATTCTTCAAACTATCAACAATCAACATGTTGCAGTAACCTAAAAAAGCATCTTTCGTGAACCTTCGACACCAGTTTTCCGGCGCATGCTGATGGCGGCGGTTAAGATCTTGGCGTATCAGAAACTTTTTATGACACCGTGAAAAGTCTTGATGTACTAGAAACTCTTTATAACATTGTTGGTCTTCATCTTTGACCACCACCACGTATCGGCGACCGAGTTTACAACTTGATCAAGTGATTTTTCTCTACAAAAGGTTCAGATCTGGACATTTTATACTGACAAATTTCTGAACAAGAATTTATGGATGAAAGCTTCTAGGATCTTGCCATTTTTAGTTTTATTATTATTATTTTTTGGTACTATGTTGACAGAGTTCAGATCTGGTCATTTTAGTATATTTTTTTAAAAAAATTGTTATTTTAAAATAGAAAATGAGCTTGATTATTCTTTTTATTGTTGGACATTAAAATTTTTTTAACTTTTTTTGATTATTGTTGCGATTCTTGAAGAAATCTTGAATTTTGTACTAAATCATTAATTTATTTGTAACGGAAAAAAAGACGGTAGGGTGAGATGGTCTTCAGAGTTTGTTTTTTTAAACATATGTTACTTTTGTCTAAAAACATATGTTTTTTAACATGCGAAAACGTATGTTACGCATGACTTCATATTTTTAAATATGCAAAAACGTATGTTACGTTTGTCTTCATATTTTAAATATGCAAAAATATATGTGTTTTTTTGTTTTGGAATGTTATTATTCAATTTTTCTATCTATCTAATTAAGCAATATTACTAATAAATTAAATTTTAAATCATATCTCTCCAACTTAAAACAAGATGTCAAACAATTTACTAATGATTATTATTACGTAAACGTTTTCAAAAGAACTTTTGAAGCACTTAAAAATGTGTATTATAAGATTTTTAAAACTTTCTTGTTCATTAAGATGATGTTATTAATATAAAAAACTATACAAAAATCAATAAGGATTTGAAATATTTCAATAGTCAACATGAAAATATATCAAAAGTAAAAAATGTGATATGACCCTAATAGTACTTTCCATCACCTTGAAAGATGTACTTTTATTAAAAATATAAAATATGTCACAATCACTTACCATCATATCTATTACTTTATGACACAATTATTTCTCTCTTTATTTGTAAATCTCATTTTAATAACAACAATTTTTCTATTAAAGAACTTAAATCTTCAAATTCTTGAGTTAATTTGTTTCCGACGACTGTGTACTGCAGGCCGTCAAAAGAGGATGTGTGTGGTGTATCATAAGAATTTTAAAACTTTCTTGTTCATTAAGAAGATATTTTTAAAATAAAAAAAAACTATATAAAAATTAATAAAGACTTGAAAATATTTCAATAGTCAACATGAAAACACATTAAAGTCACCATGTTTCAAAAAATATACCATCTTACATTTTCATTACTTTTAATTACTTTATGTCACAATTACACTCTCTCTTTTACACATATTCACACAATTTTATTACACACTTTATGCCACCATCACTCTCTCTCTCTCTCATACACAAAAGTCTACCATGTTTCAAAAATATACATTTCTCTTTCATCCTAACTCATTTCAGTCCAACCATTTTCCTCTTTTTCTTTTTCTTTATGATATCAACGGTGGTTTTCCGGCACCCTTTGGAAATCCATCAGGTTTTAACGAATCTACGCTTTCCCGGCACTCTTTGGAAATCCGTCACACCACAAGCCGATCTCTTGTCGGGTTTCCTGTCTGGAAGTAATATAAAACATATGTTAATTGTATAAATAAAACATATGTTACTTGTTTAAAAACATATGTTCAAAAAAGATATGTTAACTGTGTACAAATAGAATATCCTTGAATAAAAATATTACTAAAAAACAGTTGTATTATGAACCTATCTCACAAATAACCCTAAAATTGGATCTCGCTTTCCTTGTTTCTTGGATCTTCCAGACGTCATAAACTTATTGTCACCATAACTACAAGCTAACAAGTCCAACAATTAGTTTAACTATACACAAACCCATACCAAAAATACACTCATCTGGATTCATATTCTTAAAAAGAAAAAAGATAATGAAAAATAAAACAACAAATTTTAATAACAAATTTTTTATTAAAGAATTTAAATCTCTAAATTAACATGAATTCTTATTAATTAAAAAAAACTAATAACAAAAAAAATAAAAATATAATTCTTTAGATCTTGAAAAGGAAAAGAACAAAAAAAAAGTAAATATGATTATTGTGATGATGAACATGAACTTCCTTGGATATCAACTCAATTTTAATTATTTAAAACTAAACTCTTTAGCTTAAAATAATATAAGAAAAGGAAAGAAATAAATGTAACTGGAATACCATCATACCAAAAACTGCCCATATGTTCTAGCACAAATAGTTATTTAACTAAAAAATTCAAACAAAAACTTCTAACTAAAAAGTAAAGGTTCAAACCGTAGGTATGTTCCGGCCACCCTTTATTTTTATAAATTAATTATTAACTAGCAAAAAATCTTAGACCCAAGTTCACAAAAAATAAACACAAACCTGATATGACAGATCTAAGCATCAACCGATGGTTGGAACCACCGGCAGGTTGCGAGAAAAAGGTCAGCCATCAGAAAAATTATTTCGAGAAAACGGCCACACCACCTATCGTCACCAACATACCACCATCACGGTGCTATCGTCCACCGTCACCGGACCAACCCAAATCAGATGAAACAAGATCAGATCTGAAAAAATGGATGAAACAAGGTCAGATCTGGAAAATAAAAAATGTATGTGAGGGGCTAAAAAGACATAAATTAAAGAACAAGATTCAAAATAACCAATCTCCATTGTTGCTTCAGATTTTCCCAAACCAATCTCTATTGTTGTTTTATAATATATTTACATAGTGAGAAAGAGAAACTATGGATGTTGAAGATAAGGAGAAAAAATATGTTTGAAAATCTGATTTAGTAGTCAAAAAAGTGTAGGAGGAGAGAGAGAGAGATAAGCAATGGGAAAAGACCAATATGCCCCCTTTTGATTGTTGAAATAAAATAAGCAAACTAAATATGTGGCCTCATATGAACCACTCATTTAAGTTTCTAGGGTTTTCACTACTAGATGAGATTTTCTTCTTATACTTTATATATATATATATATATATATATATATATATATATATATATATATATACGGGATGGTTCAAGAGAGAAGTCATGTTAATATGAGAAATGCAAGAAATAAATCTGGACCATTCAATATCTTAATCCATGGTTTATAATGAATATGGCAAAAGTTGTAAGTTTTATGAAAGATAAAGTCTATGTTTTTAAGAAGAAAGGGTAATGTGATCACTTTTAGGGTAGACATTCAATTAATATCAAATGTATACATTAATGATTTCGTTCCTTTTTTACATGCAAATTTTCTTTCTAGATTTCATTAGCTAGAAACTTCTAACATTGAAGTTTTTTAATTGAAACTCTTGAAACATCGTCGACTTCTTATTCAAAATTGCTACGTTCATATATTGTTCACAATATTATTTCTCAATGTTATTTTCATGGAAAATTAAATTAGGGCTTCAGGTTAAATTCCAACCTGGCTGGATTTTCTCTATGAAAAAAGGTTTACTACAGTATTGCTATTTTTTGGAGCATGTATATGGGTTATTGTTATCGCGTAGGATGGATTATTGTTATTGTGTAAGTGTACTATTATAGCGTAGAAGTTTGTGTGTATGTAATTTTATTAGGATGTGTATGGGTTCTTGCTATTGTGTAGGCTTGGTGTACATTGGGCAATGTAAGCATTTTATTAAGTAATGGTGTTGTGTAGGTGAATTATGATACTGGAGGATTTAATGTGCGTTGTGTAGGTTACATGTTTTTATTTGTTTGTTGTGTAAGATGTCAAATTGTCTTTTTTTATACATAATGATATATATGATAATACTGTGTAGTATGTAATGATTGTTGTGTAGAGTAACTTTGTTGTGAAGGATATAATGTATGTTATGTAGGATATAGTATTATAATGCATGTCGTGTAGGATTATTCATCATTGTTGTGAATGTAATTATCATACTTGTTTGTGTAAGAATTAGTTTTACTATGTAAAAGGTTATTTTCAATGGTGTATTTGTTGGGGTAAGTTGTTAATACTTTAGGGAAACAGTTGTTGGGCTAATTATATTTTGTAATTAAGATATTGGTTTTTCTGTAAGTTATATGGCCGCATAATTACCTTTCATGTGAGTAGTTAAAATAATTGGGATTTTTGTAACTTGAATATATATCATACAAATTTTAATAAACTATCATATACATTACTAGTTTGAGGTCCATGTATTACACGGATAATTGATGAAAAATTTAAACTTTATCCGTTAAAATACAGAAATTAGATAACTAAGATTACACAAATATACTACAAATAAGTAAAAACTTCCTTTTACACTATATTTGTGATTGTATTAGTAGGTATACATTGTTTATCAAAAATTAAAATTTTTAGTCCATGTCTGTTTGTAACTCTTAATAAGGTAACATATAGGTCTGCTTATAATTCTTGATATAGCCACGTATAGTTGTCCGTGCGACAAAAAAGGTTCTCAAAATACATACCAACTCTAGATAAATGATAATACATCCATGAAATTATTAAAAAATTATTCATACACATAAAATATCATAGATTTTAATCAATTAATATGATGTCATTTGAGGTTATCTGCTCATGTTTATCCCAAAAAAACATGATTATCCCAAAAATTATATACCTACACTTTGATGTTATAATCATCTTTAGAATCTTTAGAATTTGAAATTGATTAATCATGATAAATTTGTTGTCAAATTTTTAATTGATATTGTATTTTACAATTAAAAAATATATAATCAAGCAACATAAAAACCGAAAATTAAACTATAACAAAATAATTTGTTTCATTTCATATGAATGTAATTGTCAGAAAAATGACAAATACATACTAACCTTATAACCATGTTCAACTAATAGAGATTATTCTGAGTTAGAAGAATTTTAGAAGATTTAAAGTTGCATAAAGTGAAGGTAGTGATTCTTATATATAATAATTGGGAGTAGGACTACCACTTTTACCCATAACCTGAAACCCAACCCAAGAAAACCGTACCCGAACCCAAACTAACCCGACCCGAGAAACTCGAAACCAAGAAAATACTAACCCAAACCTGAACCGAAGTAAATCGAGTTGGTTCTTGGGTCAAAATTCTTGGTTTCGGGTCAACAAAAATAAACTTTTAGTTTTTGAATAATATATATTTTTAGGTATTAAAAGCTAAGCCTTAGGCGCTGGCGTTATCAGGATTTAGTCCAAGTCGATTGTTCTCATTCCACATATAATGAATCGATTGTTTATTTTTTTATTATTTTGAATATAAACCATAATAAACAATTTAATTATGTACTAACCAACATGTAACACTAACATAACCTCAATTCGTTGTATTTGTATAAATATAAAACTATTTAGTTAATATAATATAGGAATTATGTAAATAACTGATGAAAACGAAATTCAAGGTTTCAATATCTTAAATGATTTTTTGAAAACCAAAATAATGGAATGAGATTGAAACAAATATTTTGGTTTAAAATATCAAATGTTTTTAATTAAGTAATTTATCTTATAAAGGCATATTAAATTAAATATATTTGAATGTATAGAAAAAGTATAAATCAAGTCATAAAACATATGTTTCTAAAATATTTTGGTCTGAGTTATGAAAGAACATATTAAAAACTAAATATTGATCTTGTTATTGCTATAACCCTTTATACTACACAAAAAAGTCATATAAATAGATGGCAGATAGTTCATAGAGTTAATCATTATACATATAGATTATAATTATACTATTCAGCTTTAATGATTAATGCTAAACACCAAGTTACACACACACACACACACACAAACACACACACATATATATATATATATATATTCTTCATGTTTGTAATATTTATACAAAATGTTTGTAGAAAATTAAAAAAATACACTATGAGAAAATTTTAAATCCAAATTTGAAACCAATCTTATATAAAAAGTTATGCACGGCTGTTTGAATCTCTGCTTAAAAACAATTTGTTATATACCTTACAAATCCAAATTCTTTGTCAGTAATGCACCTTTATTTTTTTTAATTTGCAATTACTTGTGATTTTCAAATTTTATTCTAACAGGTCTACAACTTCAATTTTGATATTTTCTTATTTCACCATTAATGCTAATGAACGAATCAGTTAGTATTTACATTTAATAAACATAATCTTGAATTCATATATTGAAATAACTTAAAAGATAAGGACCATATATGAAAATTTGTTAAAAAAAGATGAGAAGGGCTATGAGCTTGAAAAGTGGCAAAAGTTGTAGTCTTTTATTAGAATAGATAGATAGATAGATTTGAAACCTATACACTTATCATGACGTAAATTATAAAAAACTTAAATCTAGATGTTTTGAAATTTTATGAAAAAGATATTTAATGAAGAATAATTTTGAAATAAAAAGATCAATTAAAGCAACAACTAATTTATAACCTTTTAGTTAGTTAGTATAACTTTCCAAATATAAAACTAAAACGTTTTACTAATATGTCCTTTTTATTAAATTAATTAAAAAACTAAAAAAAAATTGTGATTGGTTTGAATGACTTCTCTCATTTCTCACATTAAGATCATTTATCTTTTGAACTTAAACCTATATATATATAGGGTGCATTTACTGTACGCTAATGCCTTAACGTACAGTAGGTACGCGAGACGCTCAAAGGCAAAAACCTAAAACGATCAGAAAACTTAAACGCTCGGCAAACGCTTAAAAAAAGGTCTTCGTGAGAAAAGTGAAAAATTGATCGATTAACCATCCAAAACTGTTTTTTTTCGGAGAACAAATGATTGATTGGATATGTATTGACGATTCCGAGACGTTTGGATGTGATTTCATGGATCGATTCGTGAAAAAATGGATTCACGTACGTTAATGTACGTTAAGGATTATTGTATTGGATCTTTTCACTATATATATATATATATATATATATATATATATATATATAGGAAGATTATGATAAGAAGTAGATTTTTCCTAAAAAGTGTAGGAAGTGTGTTTTCACAATTAGATCTAATAAAACACACCGCACAAATAACACATTTTCCATATCCACCATCAAATCAACATATGTAACGCACCAGATTATTTCTTATACTTTTTAGACACACTTCACTTATTATAACTCCACCATATATATATATATATATTTTGTTAAAACTAGTGAAGTGTGCTGGATAAATGATTGTAGTTTGGTATAATTTTACCGTGTTTTTCCATCATACACGTGTTGGTTGCATGACACGTGGGATTAACTTTACTCTTATTTTGGATAGGATAATTTTGTTTTACTCTTTCCATTGGTCTTAATTCATCTTTCTGCTGAATTCAAAGGCATGTTCCATGCCATCTATGCTGTCTTCTACTAATTCTATGTCGGATACTGTATGTAATAGATAATGTGTTTACACTGAATTTAGATCATTACCTCTATTATTTTTAGATGACATTGATGGATGTTTTATAATGCATGTCAATGAAATTGAGAAATCACTTGTCCGGTTTGCTGATAATTTTAATGCCTTTAAACTGTTTTATAATTTAGGTCCTTCGTTTTCATCTTTTGGTAGTGTTGTTAAGCATTACTATTTCTAAGAATCAATTTTGTTTAAGCCATAAGTGCATTCTTTAGAAATTAACTATTTGCAAATTGCCTAAACTGGAGTATTTATGTTTCTTGATAAGTTTAGAGAATATATTGTTTCAATTAGGCTTCTATTAAGCTATTTCCAAATTGAACATTCTTTAGGTTGAGGCGTATGAATATGATCTTAGTTGCACTTGTGACCCAATTATGTTTATAATTAGTCATTTTTATGTCACTGACCAAAGAAACTTACTGAACAGGTACTATATTAATGCCGACATCACATCGGATGTACCTGCGGTTTTCTTTGACGTTGGAGCCGAAAACGGCTGCTGTATACCATGAATAACCAGATGAACAACATATCTAACACAAACTAAACATGGCACCAACTCTGCCACAACAACACGTGGGTACCATTACTAGTTTATATAAAATCACAATTTGAATAGGCCAACATAAAAAACCGGTTTCCTCCAAGCTCTGATGGTCGGTTATTTTGTACATATTTTAGCTAGTTAATTATATAGTTTTATTTGGTTATTTGAAAGCACGAGATGATATGTGATAGTGTATGATCAAAATTAGAGAATGTGGGTGAAAGTTGGTTTAGTATATCATTTGCTGAAAACAGAGTATCAATTGCTAAGTATATGAGGAACGTACATCAGGAGTTTTAAAGTATGGTTTGTTGAGTGAGAATATCATGCTCTAAAGTTAGAGTACCATTTGCTGAGCCAGAGTACCATTTGCTGAAACTAGAGTACCATATGCTGGACTAAATTAAACTACAGAAGTCGCATATTATGAATCCTATATAAGGATAAAGTTAAGGTTTGAGAAAAGAGACATATCTGGAGGTTAGAAACTATTCTTGGAGAGGAAAAACCACTATTATTCCATCAAATCAACTCCGGACTCCATGAAGATTGAAGATTCCATCAACATTGTGAGCGGCTAATCTCCTCGAATCATACATGGGATGTAGAGTATTGTATTTTTCAATTTTCTCATCTGTTAAAGAACATACTAATTGTATTTGCCTTTGATTAATCTATAAGTATTGATGTTTGGTATTGCTGTGCATTTAACCGGTTTAGGTTTATGTCGATCAGAATGATTGGTTTGCCAGTTGCTATGATAACTGCTTATAGGGTTGTTTGACTAGTTTGAATATGATGAAGCATACAGTTGGCCTTAGTTGGGTCACACTGGCAAGGATTGTTTGATAAGCAATCCCGTGTTTTAGCGATTGTTGATGCCTAAAATTTACCTAGTTAATCAGTCTGTATTGATCATTGAGGATTTATTTGTTAAGTTAACATGAGATTACTGTCTATTTGCTTACTTGAAACCAGGGTGTGATTTGCCTTCTTTAATTGTTTGAAAGTTGTTTATTGCTTGCGTAATCTTGAAAACCAAAATGTTTGCTAGTGTGATAAGCACTTTTAATATTCACTTCATAATATTAGTAATTATTACGTGTTACACTGACCACATACTCCTCGGTGTTTGACACCCTACTTACCCTAGCTTGCTTAGGTGATTAGGACTTGATTTTAATTGTTTTTGACTAGATAGCGGCGATCTAGCCTCAAAATGGCGCCGTTACCAGGGAGCTAGTGCGCTTAGTGTTTTGTGTGATTTGATTTTCGTGTTTATTTTAGTATTAGTTTTAGTTTTAATTTAGTTTTTATTTTATTTTTTCATTTTACGCGGGGTGTGTTGATTATGCAGGTAACAGGTTTATGCACAACCGTCACTCAGGCAGATTATCACCGCTTATTTTCTAGCCTGAAATCGAGAGAATAGCCCAACAGAACCAAAATCAGTTTAGAGAATCAGCAATGGAAGGTCTAAACCAAAGTCAAAGCCAGAAAAAACCAGAACCAAACCCCACTAAGTGAAGACAATGCTTTCCACCCAAATAACAAAATTAACAAGGGCCCACCCAAGAACGACCCATACCCACCAGCCAATTCCAACCAACAACCAAACCCAAACAACTCCGCTCGCTTATCTAGAAAACGAAACCGATACATCAATCAACCTGGACCATACATAATACCCCCAAAGACAGAGTTTAGGTGAACCATGATGAAGATTATGTCAGTTTTCACACCGAGGATGAAGAGGAAGACGGGGAATGAAATTATTTAGATCAGGGGCAGGATGGAAGTAATGGGGAGGATTGGAGGATCATGCAGAACGAGGGGTTTGAGCCGATAAGTAAAGTTATGGTTGGGATGTAGAGGTATAAGAACAGGTGAACCAGAGAGGTGCAGGGTTGTTGAACAGAAACATGGGTAAAAACTGTATTGTGAGGAATAAAAGAGCTGACAAAGTTCATAGATGTTAGGGGATTCAGGTTAACAGAGGAGTTCTGGTTAATCAAGGTGGGGGGGGGGGGATTGTGTAGCCTTGGTAGTTGGTTGAGACCAACCATTTAAGACGGTGCATCACCGATAGTCCCCATGTGCGTATACCGGGACAACACACATTTAAACCACGACCATCTTACATTAACATCGTGCCACATTTTCACGCGATTGCCTGATTTTTTTGGCCGGTATTCGCATTTGTCTGATTTTTTTGGCTATGGCCTCAGAAGACCGGTATTCGCATTTGTCTGATTTTTTTGGCTATTTGCGGGTCGATTGGTGACGGTACGTTTGACCATGATGAGGTTCGGTTACGGTTATTCCAGTTCTCGTTGAAAGACAAATCAAAACACTGGTTTATCTCGTTACCTATTTACATTATCAGAAGTTGGGCTGAGATGCAACAGGTGTTCCTAATTGAGTATTATTCACAGTCGAAGACAAACGAGGCCTGGATTGAGATTCACCATTTTTCATAGTTACCAGACTAGCTGTTTCATGAGGCATTTTCCCGTTTTAAAGAGATGATCAGGAATTGCCCGCACCATTAGATCGAGTTATGGGAATTGGTGAAGAGTTTTGTAGATGGGTTAACTTACGGAGATAGAAAACATCTAAAAGCTTCATGTATGGTTAAATGTTAAAGAAACCTGAAGAAGATGACTAGGATTTTCTTGAGTTTATGTGTGAAGATTCTAAGTCAGAGGCAACTGCAGAAAGAAGAAGGAAGCATGTTCACACCAAATTAGTAAAATCAGCCTTCAATGATTCTGAAAGAATAGCTGAGTTAGAGCGGAAGTTGGCTGTGTACAGAAAAGATAAGAAAAAAGATGTTGGTAAAGTTGGGGTGAAATACCTGTTTTTCTAGGATTGTGGTGAACTTGGGCACAGCCAGAAAATTTCCCCGAGTATGATGATGGTGAGGATCCTGAGGAGGTTAATTTTGCTTACGAGGATTTCAAAGGCCAAAGGTTTAACTCAAACACCTATCACCCTGGCCCGAGTAACCACCCAAACTTTAGATACGGGGAACACGATTACCTACTCAAATCCAAACTTTCAGGGGTATAGCCAGAACCGACAACAGTGTAATTAGTGCCAAGGCGGTTAGCAACATGGTTCATATAATCAGAACAATGGTTGGGGCTATAACAGAGATGGTTACCAGGGTAATAGTTCATCGGGTTGCCAGAATCAGGACCAACAGAAGGGGTCCTCGGGTAATTCAGACAAGTCTGTTCACTCGAAATTGGATGTTTTGCTAAAGCTAGTGACAGAAAATCAGAAAGACACTCAGAGACGGTTCGAGTTAAGAGATAAATCTTCAAAAGCAATGACAAAGTAGATTGGTCAGCTAGCCTATGATATGGCTAAATTGCAGAGAAATGCGGGTCAACTTTCTAGTAACACCACAACCAACCCGCACCATTACTGCTCAAGCTCCAAGAAGGGAAACACCGTGCACATCAACGCGGTAAGTCTTTTACGTCATTTTGAAATTTCTAGTGTTGAAATTGATTCACCACCACAATTTTTTTAGGGGGTGGTGGAAGATGTTAGTGATGAGAGTAACTGTGTCGGTCAAAATAAAACAATTTTCCAAAATGAATCAGAACTAAAAATGTAACACCTCGGGTTAAGTGGAAACGCCTGAGTATAACGTACAAATTGCTCAAAACACATGTGACACTATTAAGTGAAAATATTAGCATTAATTAATTTAAGCATCAAATACACAAGTTCGAAGATAAAGAAATATAAGTAAAACAAGAACAATTTAACTTGTCCATTTATTAAAATATCCTAAGTTCTAATGTCTTCTGCGAATATCATCCTCTAATAACGAAACCTGTAGCATATATATAAAATAAAGTAAACTAAATGAATAGTTGGTGAGTTCACAAGAGTTTGATATAATACGTAAAAATCATACAATTCCATGAACAAGTGTAACAACGCACTCAAGGTCCGTTCTAATTGGTAACAACCATCGTACTTGGATAACAATGCAAGCAAAGTCCTTTCCAGTTAGTAACAACCAACGTACTTGGATCGGGGACCCTTTTCCACTTATAACAAAATAGTCCTGAGTGCAAAGGGGGGCGTTGATCATACTTATCGAAGAATTTATCAACGCACGCAAGTTTGAGCAAGTAACAATCGTGACATTTGTCAAATTCGAGTTAATGTTGGTATTTGTTTTATTACCCGTTTGTAATCGGATAATCTCATTTAATGAAATGTTGAGTGATTAACTATGGCATTCGGTTTTGTCTTTATTAATTTTACACGTGAATTGTATTAATGTATTTATAATCGTTTAAAGTATCAAGTATATGCATTTAGACCCTAAACTATTGTTTTACCCACTCTTAATCCTCAAACCAAACTATAGAGACAATATGGCAATTTAAACAAGAATTATTTTTTGATTTCCCTCATCTTCCCTTCTCCCTCCCGTCACCAATAGTCCCCCCTTCCAATTTTGATTCAAATCGTCCATATAATCCGGGATTTGATTGACCCTAAACCTCCATGGCATCTTAGTTATGGTAATTATTGAAAATTGACAGTCAAACCTTACCAATTTTCGTCCAACTCTCATTAACTTGAGCCGCGTATTACATTGATCTTGTAAACCTATAAATACATGACCACAACGCAATTAACTTGTTCCTCACACCCACCCTTATATTCTGTTAGTACACGATTCATCGTCTCGAGTCTTTTTATCTATCGTTAATGTATTTGTCGTTTTATTTATGTAATAAAGTATTAAGTTATTATTGTAATTCGTTAGGAAAAGCATCTAGTTCGTTAAGGATGTTTAACGAACTAGACTTAAGTTAAGTTCCCTCCTGATTCGTTAAGGATGTTTAACGAATCAGGGGGTGATTCAATAAGTTTATCTTATTTATTGTATGTAACGAAGTGAGTGGTTAGTTCGTTACAGAATGTGTAACGAACTAGACTCATCTTCTATTTATAGTGGGTTCGGCCACTGTTTTTAGTTAACTATAACAAACCTCTGCCGAATTACTCTCTCAAGCTTCAACACTAATATTATACACATACATACAATCAATATAAAGTATAACATACAATCAAGCGTAATTATGAACTAGATCCTTATTAAAGGCTAATTATATATATATATATATCAGATCTAAGATCTGTGTATTGGTTTCACGTGTTCAAACAAGTGGTATCAGAGCTTTCGGTGCTCATTTACTCTTGATTTGGGTGTTAATTGGTATTATTAGATTGTTAATTGGTTGTTTTGTGTTAAGTTTATCTCCGTGTTGAATTTAGATCAAATTGAGTGTGATTCGGAATTGGATATGGATTGAGTGAATTGGATTTGAGATTGGTAAGGTATTGGTAAGTTTTGGTGGTAAGGAATTGAAATTTGGTTTGGTTTTGGATTTGGCCGAAAACAGGGGATAAGTTTTGGTCAAATTGGTTGTGCGTTAAGGTAAATTGAGTTACGGGATGATGCGAGTTGGATTCGCGTTATGTCTCCGATTGTTTTGATAGTTTGATTGAGCGATTTGGTTGTATATCGAGTGAGTATTACAGATTTAGTGGTTGTTTGAATGTTCATGTGTTTTCCAGAAATCTAGAAAATATGCGTTTGAAGAGTTGAAGATTTGAAGATTCAGTTGATTCGTTAACACTTCTGGCTAATTCGTTAAGTTTTTAGCTAATTCGTTATGGTTATTAGCTGATTCGTGAACTAATTCGTTACGTATTCCAATTCGTGTTACCTAAGTCGTGTGACACGTGTGTCACCTCTATTAACTGTTATTATAACAACTTTTGCCACGTGGCAATTGTTGTCAGAAGGTTGTTACAACCGTTGTAACTACCTGTTTTGCTATCAGTTGATTCCTTATCAACTGTAGCTAATTCGCTACCTAAGTCGCTACGATTACACCTTGTGATTCGTTAAAAGAAACCATCTGTTTCGTTACTTGATTCGTGAACCAATTCTTAATAATCCATTTCTGATTCGTCAAAGTTACTGTTTCAGATTCTTTAACATCAGTTCTAATTCGTTACCTGAACAATCTTAACTTCGTTAAGTTGTGATTCGTTAACCACTGTTCACAGTTCGTTACTACTGTTCACAGTTCGTTAATCTAATTTTTAATTTTAACCCCTGGAGTTTGAGAAAATTGTCATTTAGCAAACATGGCTGGTATGTATGCACTTGCTTCCTAAAATATTCTTATGTAACAAATGTTGCAACTTGATACCGAGATCGGGTCACATTCGAAATGTCCACGTTTAATGAAATTTAGCGATTTCGCTAAATGGGAACCCCGTTTCCGTGCTCATTTAGGGTCAGTTCACCTTGATTGTTCGTACTGTTTGGATGAGGTTTACACCGTTCCAATGATTGGGGATGAAACTATCGGGTTTACACCTAAGGCTATTTCTCAATATTCTCAAGAAGAAAAGAAAGCATTAGAGATTGAAACTGTGACACCCCAAAAATTAAGCCGTTTTCCGTACAATCACTAAGCCTGGTTTCTTAACGTTAATTCCCTCTAGATTATAATTTTGTTAAATTTAATCATATTGTGTCTAGCATAAGCACTTAGATACATGCTACAATATATCTAAGATATTATAGTAATTACCCAGGCTATCGGATAACATCCGACGAATACGAGAGTTGGTGATAACTTGTTTAAACGACCCGAATGCATTTAACGAACCTACAAGGTTTGATTTTATATTATACGAACATTTTTTTTATAATATATCAACAACAATGAGGCGTTTTTTATTATTTTAGCGAACCTGTTTCGTAAAATATCATCGACAAAGAAACGTACAAATTTAGTGACTTATAAACTAACGTGCAATTTAACTAATAACTTGCTTGTAATTGGCATTTAGTATCGTTAGTTAACATTTTTTTTTCTAATTCTAATCCAAACCCACGACCCTTTGTGTGGTTGGTTACAAACTAACATCCACATTCACTTCCATTAGTTCGTTGTTGAAAGATGCAAAGTATAAAACTAGGGAAACCATAGTACAATATCTTAGTAAAAGATTTTTATCTCAAAACATCATCATTTCGATCCCATTCTCAATCAACACAAAATCTATTTATTGTACAAATCCAACCACCATATCCTTCCTAGTTCGGCCGACCCATTACCCCACCGCTAGATTTTTTATATTGGTTATATCTTCACTCAACCTACAAGTAGCTGACTTTAGATCTTTTATACTCTCAACTCTACATCATCTTTTCAACATAAGATTTTCCTAGTGCAAAGACAAACCACAAAGCAAACAACAAGCACGCCATATCTTTTTTACTCTACCTATCAACCCTCGGTTTCTCCCTCTTTTAGTTGAGCTACCATCAACCACCACCCCCACCCTTTCCATTGCAGCTCAAGGCTCTACGCACACCATTCGGTTCTATTTAAAAGCCGGGCGTGTATTCCGTCCGAGCAACATGGTTCAAGCATACATTGGGAGCTCCTAGTTGGTGGCGTTTAGCTCAAGATTTTGAAATTCATCTCAATCTCAAATCTTAGAACTAAGTGAGCCAAGCCATCCTAAAACTATCTTCTTATTTATACAAATTGTGTTTATGCCAAGTATTCACCCAATTAGTTTTGGTTTGTCTAATACTACATCTAAAAAGAGTTTTTGTAATTTAGATGGTGAGGCATGCTTGCCTTCATGTTGTTGTTTGTTTTGGTAGTGAAAGGATAATCATCAACTTTATAGAGTGGTGGTTTATAATAACTTTCTTGTTTAGCAGAAATGGTTGGTTTTGGTAATTTATATAAAAATATGGGTTGTATAAAAGCATGAATTTCAAAACTGAAACTTTGTTATTGGTAAAAATCTAGAGATTTACATGGATAGACACACTTTTATTAAAAACAAGACTAATATATTTATTAGTGAAAAATATGTATTATAAATTTTAATGATATACTTTGGTAAAATATAAGCTTTTAAAGTGTCTAAAATAGTTACATATAAATCATTATTAATAAAATGTTTATTTATGGGGTTCTAATGTTCTAGATATATATAAATATATGTTTTCTTTTTCTTTCTTTTGGCTAAATATGTATATTTGGTGAAATAAATAAATTTTGAGTCCAAGAACTCAGTTTGTGACTTTACATATATTTAGAGTATTTATGAGGTGACAGTGGTTTACAAACTTTAAGAATTACGTTTATTTAAATTTGATGATTTCTAGTGGATTCTCTAAATGTTGAATATTATACATTTACATTTTACTAAAAGTAACTTAGTATAACAATGAGTTTCTAATGTAAAACTTTCTTTTGAAGATGACAAATAATTATACGTTTTGTAATTTTGTGGAAATACCTGTCTGTGTGTGTTTCAATATTTCTATAACAGTGTACACAAAATGGTTTAAACGTATTTTGTGAGCTAAACTTAAAAGTATATATACATTTATCCGTGGGAAATTTCATAAGTATTGTTGCTTGTATGCAAACCTATATACATGCTTACACATGTTATTCATGAAGTTGTCTTGCGTTTTACTCCAAAAATCGTGTTTTTATAGTTATGTGCAAACATATGGAAAATATGTTGTTTTTACACTAACACGACAAGGATTGGGTTATTTTCTCTAAAAAAGTAAATAAATGCAAAAGGTTCGGAATATATATTTATACTAGTCGATCAAAACATGTTATAATACGGGTAAAATAATATTAGTTTACTTTGTAACTCAAATATGGGATTTACTTATTTTAATCCATGTTTCCCTAAATATTTTGGGTATAAATATTTATTGTGAAAGTAAATACCGATTACCAACGAGTCATACTCATTGAAACGTTCGGTTGGGGAAAGCAACGAGTCATACACATTGACGGAATCTGAATTCATGCAAAAGATCGAAGCACGAGAATACGATCTTAAATGTCAAAAGTCTTCAAAGGAAAATCAAGATCCTGCCTTTTATGGTGGAGGTATGCCGTTGATTTCAACCATTTCTCCTATCACTGCATTTCTTACTCAAAATGCAAGTGATAACGCAACAACTATCTATAGTGATCCACGTGCTTGTTTCTACCCGGCTGGAAACTCTGGTTCATCTGGTGGTTCTGGTTTATCTGGAGGGTCTGGGAATTCATCACCTTCAAATCAATTCTCATCACAACCAAATGTAAACATGAGGGAGGCTGAACAAAACTTTGCTTTCTTGTCTGCTTTAATGACTTCATATGAGAATCTGTTTAGTAGCAAAATTGCTATGAGCGATTTGATTGATGAAGACTATGATCAAATTGATCCTGATGACTTGGAACTAATGGATTTAAAGTGGAATATGGCTATGATTGATCGGAAAGTGAAAACGTTTATGCAAAGAACGGGTAAAGATCTTCCATCTTTGAACAAGAAGTTGGGATTTGATAAATTTGTAACGATTCCGGCAAATCCAGGTATACCCTAGCCGGTATATACTATTTGCGTGTTATTTAATATTGATTATATGAGTTATAGCACGTTTATACGAATATATATGGTTCACAGTATGAATCATACTCAATTATATAGTGAATCGTATTGGAATTACAATCAACCAACGAACGATTATTGAAACCCGAACGAATCGGGAATTACATTATAGACGAAATATATAATGTTTAGTGATATTTACGAAGTATTAATGCTTCGGGATAAGTAAATTATAGCACAGAAAAAGGATTTCGATTTAATGGTACGTCGGTACGCTAAACGACACCTTTAACACCAAATCAAGCAAGAGACGATCAATCAAGCCGAAAAAGATGCGTAATTATTAATAATATGATGTTTTAATGTCATGGGTTAAGTTTTTAAAGTTTTTAAATCAGTTTTATATAAATTTTATGTTAACCCGAAAAACAACCATTTTAGGCCCGTTTTAAGCCGAATTACGAGTTTAAACGAGAAACGAATTGAACCAGATTATCCACAACATTATCCGGATTGTGTAATCCAAATATGTGGCTATGGTTTGAACTTGTGGGGCCCCCCACACCACCTCATTAGGCCGGCCACCCTCCCCACACCCTTTTACACATTACATTTTCTTTTTTTTACTTCACAAACTCTCTCAAAACTCTCTCAAACTCTCTCAAATCTCTAACTCTTTCAAGTTTTCTTCCAAGATCATCACATTTTAACCAAGATTTTGAAGGTATAAGCATATTACAATACATAATCTTTGGTGTTAATTACTTAGTTTGAGTTGTTTTTGCAAGAACAAAAGGTTCCAAGTGAAATATGGGTGAAAACCCGAGATGGAACCGGTTCTCGTATGATCAAGGGATGTATACAAGTTATACAAAGGATCTTGATCCAAGTAATTAGTTAAAAGTGTTTAGAATGAATTTTTACGGTTGAAATCTTGTCAAATGAATTTTCCATGTGAAAAACGGGTGAAAATCCGAGTTGAAACCGACTCTTGCATGACCAAGAGATGTATACAAGTTATACAAGGGATCTTGGTCCAAGAAATGAGTAAAAAGAGTCGAGAACGGATTTTTACGGTCAAAATCGTTGTTTTGATGTTTTAACCGACACTAGGAAAGAAATGGCTTGATTGTGGGTATAACTTGCTTGGTGTGGTGTTGATGTGCTTGTAAGTGTTGTATCTAGCGGCTAGCAAAGGCTAGAAACCGAGATCCTTGCGATCTAAAGCTAGAAAACACAAAATAGTTCGGTTTTCGTGTGTTTATGAAATTTGGACAGATTGTCGTGTGCTTAGAGTCGGGTCACGAAATTTCACAGAGATGATCTACACATGAAAATATGAGATCTGTGAATTTTTGGTAATTTTTGGATAAAAGATGAATATTAGGTGAATTTAATGCTCGGTTTTGGCCAAAAATAGTGAAAAATAGCAAAACATGATGAAAAATCCCGGAAAATTTAAGATATGTTTTTTATAACATATAAAAGTCACCCACAAAATTTGAGCTCAGTTGGAAAAGTCTAAGTAGGCTTTTCGGTGAAACGAGTTCTAGGGCTTTCTAGCTCGGTTTTGGGTGAAAATGGCTTGAAAAATAAGTTTTAAATCTGGAAAAATTCCAGGAAGTTATGAGGATGATAGAGATCATCCCAGAAAAATTTGGGATTTTTCTAAAGTGTTTTGGTATTTTTGATATATTTAGTGTTTTAATAAGATTTAAAAATAGATAAATAAATGTAAATATAAGAAAATAAATCTGGAAAATTTTTACAAAATTCCTTACTGTCAAATTAAGTTTTGTGCAAAATTTCAAGACCCGAGACTAATCGGGTAATTATTTGTGCTAAAAGAACATAAAAACAAGTTTTTAAAGCTTAAAACGTGTAAACCGGCAAAGTTCGCATAAGCGAGCTGACTGGTACATGAAAACTCTAAAAATGGACTATTTCATAAATCTAAGTAAATTAAGTAAAAATAAATCATCCGAAAATAATTCGGATGATTTGGGTAATTTTACCCGATTTTACCGTTTCCGGCACCGAAATGACGGAAACGGGCCCCACGGCCAAACGGGGTGTCAAACCGAGCTATAATTTCATCACCTTAATTAAATTGACTGTCAAACTCTAAGCAATGTCACAATCTGAGTCCTTAGAAGTGTCACGGGGTTAACATTGTCCCCGAATCGAGTACAGTACTGGGTTAATAATGTTCCCAGATGTACCGATTGATACGTATTTAAGTTATGGGAATTATATAGTAACGACTAGATATTATATTACAGATCCAGGCACGTAGCTGTTCCTTATATTACTCACCGACTCACAAAAAGGTGAGTTTTCACGAGCCCCTTTTTATGAATTGTTTTAATTATATTTTCCCGGGGCGGAAAACATGTCTTATTTAAAGTATTTAAGTACATACCGATCGTATGGAAATACTTGTACATTTATATATATATGGTCTGATGCACAGAATATATAAAATGTTTATCATGTGTTATTGTTCTGGGGTAACATAGTTCCCAGGGGTTATTATTGTTCTGGGGTAACATAGTTCCCAGGGGTTATTATTGTTCTGGGGTAACATAGTTCCCAGGGGTTATTATTGTTCTGGGGTAACATAGTTCCCAGGGGTTATTATTGTTCTGGGGTAACATAGTTCCCAGAGGTTGTGATTGTTCTGGGGTAACATAGTTCCCAGGGGTATTTATTGTTCTGGGGTAACATAGTTCCCAGGGGTTATTATTGTTCTGGGGTAACATAGTTCCCAGGAAGTTAATGGAAATGTTCTGGGGTAACATAGTTCCCAGCATGATTATATTGTTAATAAATGATTATTAAAATGATTTGTCAGTGTTTATTTAAATTAGTGAAACTCACCAACTATTCGTAGTTGACCCGTTTTCTTTACATGTTTTCTAGGTATGCCCAAGTTGGATTGATTGATGTGTGCTTAACTATCTGTGCTACCTGTTGGAAGCTTGCTGCTCTATGTTTTGTAATGAATTTATTAATGTCTTATCGGTAAAATATGTGTGTAACACCTAGACAGTAATGAAACTCGCAACAATGTAATATGTTATAAATTAATGTAGTGGTATTTTCTTTATAAGCAATGCTGTTGATATCAGATGTGTCTGTTGCATCCCGTGTACGTTTCCGCTGCGGTTACGGGGTGTTACAAAATTAAAGGTCAAATGCTATAATTGTCAAGAGTTTGGGCATTTTGCTAAAGAATGTGATAAGCCAAAGAAGGAGTAAACTGGTCCCAGAAAGCAAGATCAAAATACATATGGTAAAAATGGAAGTGATGTGGGAAAGCCTTCTGGAACTAAACCGTCGTCTTCTAGATCCCAAGCAATGTTATCTAATTTTGATGGAGACGACTGGTCACAACGATTGTTGTGTCATGACAATCAAGCTAACTTGGTAATGTTTGGATCAAATGCAAGTGGGAGTGAGCTATCGTCTGATGCTGATACTGAGTCTGATTCTGATGATTCATGTGAAAAGCTTCCAACTATTTTTGCTTGCATGGCCAAAATAAATGAGGTTAGTTCTTTTGTTTTTTGTGTTGAATGTGAGAAATGCAAACCTAAGTTAGATTCCTTGAAAAACCATAATGACAGTTTAGTGAAAGAAATTGCTTCACTAAAGGATACTTATCGACAAGCTGTAGATTCTCAAAAGAAATCTCGAGAGAAGATTGATGCTTTGTCGACAAGTAATTATGATCTGAAAGCTGAGTTACCGGTTAAAATGACTATAAATGATCAAAAGTTTCAAGAAATTTTGAAACATAGATCAAAGATAACCGAGCTTGAAAATGAGGTTCTTGAGTTAAAGACAAATTGGGCAAATTCAGAAATTCTTCCTTTTTGTTAAACGAAATAATTGAAGTATCTAGTAAGCAAAAAGATTCAAAGAAAGGTATAGGTTTTGTCGAAATTCCACCACCTTTTCAGAATGATTACAAACCGAACCCTTTTGCTAGACACGAAGAGGATGGATTTGTGAAAGAACCTCTAATTTTAGAAAAAGTTAAACCTGTTAAACCTGAAAATGTTAAAGCCCAATCAACAATTCAAAAACCTCATGTTCAAAGTAACAAAGTCTTTGTTGAAAATGTTGAAAAAGTTATCATTGAGGATGTGTTTGAACCTAAGATAATTCATAAGAATAAGAACATTCCAAGTTCTAATCATATTCTTTGTGAACCTCATGAATTTGAGGAGGCTGTATATGGTTCATACACAACTCAAGTGAAACAAGAAAATCATGTTAAGGTTAAACCAGTGAAGGCTAAGAAACCAGAAAAACCCAAAATTTCTGATGAGGATTTGTTGCGTTTCATCAATCCAAATGTCTCTAAGACATCAACTGATCGTGTGTATAAACTAAAAGGTATTGACACGATGTTCACCGAGAAAGACATTCCAATTAGTATTATCAAACCAGAACTGATTGAAAGTGTCTTTCACAATGAAATGTCCAAGATTCAAGACCTTGAATGTCTATATACTCAAGCTAAAACAGTAGCTAAAACATCAGTTTCATCTGACCCTTTGACTAAAGCTAAGCAAGTTCTAAAACATGCTAAGAAAGTTTAGTTTGTAAAATCAACTGGATCAGATACTTTGCAAAGCTTTTCAAACTGTTCTAACATAGATTTTTATTTGAAAAAGAAATCGGGGTCAACTGAGGATTTAGCTAAAATTTTTACCAAGAACGTGAGTCATCGTCCTTCTATGTTATACGTTACTACTATATCTCAAAACAACCATGTTGACATGCGAACTTGCTTTCTTTGCGGTCAACAAGGCCATGTTGTGAGAAACTGTGGACAGAAGAGTTCTCAGATTCTTCATCCGTTTGTCAAGGACCAATCAAAACCAGTTCCTTTGATAAAAGAGATTCTGAAACGACCTGTGTCGTATGATGATGATACTCACATCATGTTTTCGAACGTGAATCCTCTAATGGTCGTTCAGGTGAATGAAACTTACGGGCACGTCAAACCAAAGTTTGTTCCAACCGAACCGTTATGCAAGAACGTGAACTCAAATGTTGTTCAAGCTGCTTATCTAAGACGGAAGTCTAAGAAGCCTGTAACTTAGTCTGAAGTGGCTGAACAACAGTTGAATTAAGTTAAATTTAACATTTCTCAAGAAAACCAAAAGGTGCCCAAAACTGAGGCCTGGGCTGCCTTTTTGAACTAATCATTTTCTTTTGTGTGTAGGGTACATACAAGACCATTTCTGGTGAAAACTGGATAATGGATAGCGGATGTTCTCGTCATATTACTGGAAATCTCAACCTCTTACAAAACGTGAGAAATATTCAAGGGGGTTATGTGGCGTTTGCTGGGAATTCTGGGGGTATGATCACACAAGAAGGTGAAGTTTCGAATGAGCATATTACTTTTGAGAAGGTCAACTACTGTGACAAGGTAGACCATAATCTGTGACAAGAAATACACCACAGTATTTACGAATAAAGAATGTCTAATTCTGAAACCGGGATATGTGATTCCCGAGGACATGGATGTCATGCGATCACCTCGATCAAGTGATATTTATGTCTTAAATATGAGTTCTAAAGTATCAACATCTATCGAAACATGTTTTGTCTCGAAAGCAACCGAGAAAGACTCTATTCTATGGCATCGTAGAATAGGTCACATTCATGTTCGTAAGATGAACTATCTAATGGAAAATGACCTAGTTGAAGGTGTGTCTTTGAAAAATTTTAAGTTATCCGACCACTGTATTGCTTGCAAAGAGGGCAAACAGAAGAAAAAGTTGCATCCTTCTAAGTTATTCAACTCCATTGATACTCCCCTTGAGCGACTTCATATGGATCTTTTTGGCCCAGTGAATCGTTCGAGTATTTCTGGAGATTGGTATTGCCTGATAGTTACTGATGATTATTCAAGATACTCATGGGTCTTGTTTATGAGTTCGTAAGATCAAACACCTGTTCTTGTTCAAAATTTAATCACTAAGATCGAATCACTATACAAACAGAAAGTGAGGAGAATTCGTAGTGACAACGGTACTGAATTTAAAAATACTGTATTGGATTTCTTTTGTTTACAAAAGGGAATTCATCGAAAATACAGTGCCCCATATGTACCACAACAGAATGGTGTAGCTAAAAGAAAGAACATAACGTTGATTGAAGCTGCTATAACTATGCTTGCTGATTCAAAGCTTTCTGTCCAATTTTGGAATGTGGCATACTGCATGTTATACACTCAATCGGGTTCTAACTGTTAAGAGATTCAAGAAGACAAGTTATGAGGTGTTGAATAATCGTAATCCTAACTTAAAGTACTTGGAACCGTTTGGGTGTCCTTGTACGATGTTGAAAAAGGATGGGGGTAAGTTCGATGAAAAAGCCATTGAAGGTTATTTCTTGGGTTATGCTTCTCCTAAGAAACAGGTATTTTGTTGGGTCAAGAAACTGACCTAAGGGGGAGATTGTTGAGTTAAATATTTGACCAAAATTAAGTACATGGAAGATTGGAATCTTCTCAACCTCCTCAGATATCGCTAAGTATGGATCCGGGTACACCTTAGACTTCCGAGCAAGCTTTTACTAAGCCGGGTATGATATTTTGTCTATCGGGCAAGGTTTACTTCAAGTAGTCTTCTTTAGTGGATATCCGAGCAAGTTTCGTAAATTAGTGCATTGCCGGGCAAGGTTCACTAGTTTATGTAAATCCGAGCAAGGTTCACTTTATCAAGCAAGTCTGTTCTTCATAGTCAAGTAAGGTTCTCTTCCGAGTAAGCTTTTGGCTAACCAAGTCCATGAGGCCAAGTGATTGGAAGACCGGGCAAGGTATTCTTTAATAATTATGGTCCGAGCAAGCTTGATGTATAAATGGAATATCTATAAGTAACTTCGGGCAAGGTTCAACTCAAGCAAGGAACAATACTGCCGAGTACACTTTGCTAATAAGTTATTGTATAGCAAGAAGTTGAATGGACCATCGAAGAACAAGGTTGCTCGTAAGGGTTTTTCGGGCAAAGTCTGGCAAAGTCAAGAAGACTGAAGTCTACCCGGTGAGTATTTTACTTGGTAAAATACTCTTCAAGTAAAGTCTACCCGGAAACTGATCCCGAGCACATTTCTATGTTACCAAGTCTAAGGCAGGCAGAGCACATAGTCTACTCGGAGAAGTTTACTTATCCAGAGCCTACCCGGAAGACTTGTTTTACACTTAGAATATTTTCTGATTATGTAATTTGAATATGTATGTATGTTTGGGGTTTCTTGAAGGAATGACAGCTGTCCTAGTTTGGCAGGCCTATAAATAGAATGTTTTAGGACACGCCGCCTACGAATGAAGGGAGGCCTAAGAACAGACACGCACACAACACACGGAAAAAGGAATTTATTAAGAGAGAATATTGTGTGTGACGGTTGTATTAGTACGGATAAACCGTCAAGAAACCCTAAATCGATTTTCCACTATGTATGATTGATATTATATAAATGAAAATCTTTAGAGTGAATCTTGCTTGTGTTATCTATCATTGAATACTTATTAAGCAACCGTATGTTTGTTATTGATTCCGCCTTTAACAAACGGATATCTTTCTAAATATAGCAACCCGTCATTAACTCCCTTGTCAACACATCAATCTGTGTGAGTTATGACATGATTAAGTAAGATCCAGCTGAAGTCGAGGGACCTGACAAGTGGTATCAGATTACTTTTCCCTCTCTCTCCTGCCACTGCAAACTGCTTACTCGCAAAGAAACCTAACCGACTTATCGCATTTTGCTTCAATCCAAACCCTAACTTGTATCAGCCCTCTAATTCTGACTCGGTAAGCAACATTAATGTGTTTTCCGACCATGATTAGACTATTATGGGCTTTGATTATGTATTTGATTACTAATACTCTGTTTATGTGTTTAGGTTATAAATTTGTCGAAGAACAGGTTCTTGATGAAATTTCTCACTTTCTTCTTCATTTTTATACATTGAAATTATCTAAAGTACTGAACTTTATGACTAATTTCATTTTGAATATGTTTGATTGTATTGTTCAGATATGGCAGAAGAAGAAGAAGTTCAACCTAAGTATGCTTTTGAGAAGAAACACAATATATGTGCACTTTTACAAGTCACACCTGACAACGAGCCAGTGGCACCAATGATAACCTGGATGGCTCGATCAAATGTCAGCTTTGCTTTCACTGAAAGTCCTGTTATCTACAGAAATCATTCATTGGATTTCAGGAGATCTGCAAGACTAGTTGATGATGTTAATGGTCGGAGAATTGAAGCAACAGTTGCAAGACAAGAGATACAAGTCACTGAAAGAATGATTAGACGTTGCTTGTAGTTGCGCGATGATGATCATAACCATATAAACTTTAATACTGATCACCTGATGAGAATTTTTGAACAGACGATGGGATATCAGGGGACAGTACATGAGGGGAAATTTCAAAAAGGAATGTTCCCTATGTTGTACAGATTTTTGATACACCATGTGATACAGGGGTTTGCTCCACGGAAGGGGTCATGGACTCTAATGAGTCGTGATCTAGCTAATGCCACTATTGGTATTGTATATGATCTGCCTTTTAACTTTTCAAAGATGATATTTGAAGGCATGGTGGGAAATTTAAAGAAGGCTGAGGTAGATAGATTTTTGCAGTATCCAAGGTTTCTACAGATAATTTTTAATCAAGAATTGCAAGATCTACCCACTATTGGCATAACCCACCTACTCCAGAACCCTGACACTTACAAAAGGATCAGAAATCCAGGTGTAGCCAATAGATTTGACTCAGGAGTTCCTTTTGAGATTCTGCCATGGTTGTTAAACCATGACTTGGAGATAATGCCAGTGCCTGAGTTAAGCTCAGAGGAGGAAGGAGTTGATGATGATGAGAGTGATGATGGAGACTCTGATGATGAAGATGATGATGTGAATGGAGGTGATGGAGGAGCTGGGGTAGCTATGGACATTGTTGCACCTGATCAGGGGGAGCAACTTGAGCAAATTGATCAGCCTATTCCAACACCACCACAGTCACCACCACACCTTGACCAACCAATTATACCACCAACACCACAAACACCACCAACATTTAGCCCAAGTCATTCCGATCCATTCATTTCAAGCCCACCTCATATACAATCACCACCACCATCCATTTTCCGAACTCACACCACAGAACAACCTGAGTTTGAACATTTCACCACATCACCACCTTCAACACCACCCACTGACACTGACCTTCTAACCTTGTTGAAAGAAAATGCTGAGTTGAGAAGAAGAAATGAAGAGGTGACTAATGAAAATGTTATGCTGATAGAGAAATTGGTACAAGCTAATATGAGAATTCAAGCCCTGGTGCAGGAGGTTGAGAAGACCTCAGCTGCCCCAAAACAGGGGGAGAATGAATCTATGCCAACTGTCTCAGGTGTGAATATTAAAGATACTGCAACAGTTGTGGAGACTGCTGATAGTTTGAAGTTGATTATGAATGATTATGATGATGGAGAGGAAAGTAGTGAAGAGAGGAGGATTGATGATGATGAATATGATGGTGACATATCAGATGTTGGTGAACAAGATTATAATTACAATGAAGAAAGAATTGATAAGGAGAATGTTGAGAAGAGTGTAGAGAATGTAGCTGCAACTGATATGGCTACTGATGTTTTAACTGACATGATTGGAGTTGAGACAACTGAAGTGTCAAATGAAGGAGATACTGCTGTTGAGGAGCCCGACACTCAAACTGAACAACCAGAAAGCCCCAAGAGGGCAGAGTATGATCCTGAGCTAGAATCATTAGAAAAGGAGATTGATGACCATGTACAGTCAGAGGATGAAGAGGATGTAAGGAGGAGGATTGAGAAAGGTAAGGCAAAAATCAGTGTAGAAGAGCCTGTTGAGGCATATTCAGAAAAAGATGTGTTGTTTACAGATGATGATACTGTTGATGCTAATACTCTGAGAGAACAAGAGAACATCTTAAGAGAAACAAGGGATAGGGAAATTCTAGCCCAGTCCATGACTCCTGAAGAAATTGCAGAACAGGAGATCTTGATCAAACAAGCCAAACTTGCAAAAGAAATTTCTGATGATGTGGCTGATCAAGAAGTAATTGAAGCCTTGATTAAGCTGAGAGAGCAAGAGGAGGCTGAAAAATCATTGGCTATGGTGGTTAGCAATTTTCAATCTGAAAGTCAACAATCAGAAACTGCTGAACCAACCAATCTGAATACTGGTCTGATTATTGAAGAAGAAATTGGTGAGTCCATTGCTTCAATGGCTGCCAAGAAATGGACTGAGCAAGTAAAAGAACATCTGAAGAAGAATCCTACTGACAGCTGGTCAGAAAGGGTGAATGTTCCTGAGCCTCATGAAACACTTAACCAGAAAAGAGAAAGACTTTCTAAACTTCATGAAGAATTTGCTGAAAAAGTCAATAGGTTTGCCAAGAACTACATGAGGAGAAAGAGGACATATGAGCAGTCTGAGCATGAAAAAGCTGCTAAGAGGGGCAAGTGGGATGATAAGAACAAGTATTTTGTTGAAACACCAAAAGATGAAGCTAGTCCTATAAGGGCTGTCCCACTACAAACCTTGCAACCAAGTGAAAGAGTTCAAGGTGTCCCTGATGTGCCAAACAGAAGTGAACCAAATCATCCACCTTCTGATGAACCAAATATTGATGCAGTGAATGATTTAACTGAAGGAGAGGATGAGTCTGAGGATTTAGATGATAATGATGATGACCCTGAGAATAAACAAGGAAAAACTGTCAAAGCTGCTAATGTTATGTCCCCACAAGTTGTGATGACTGATAAACAGAGGGAAAACATTGAGTTGAGTATGAGAGAGGCTAAGAAGAGTCATCCTTTGGTTGTAAAATTGAGAAAATATGGAATAAGATTTGACTCATTGGCTGATCTTGATGATGATCAATTGTAGAAAAGACTTGATAAAGAGAGAGATGCCCTGAAGAAAAAGATGGAAGAGAAAAATAGAGAGAGTCAAAAATTCAGGGATTTTCTCAGAAGGCACAACTATTCTGAAAAAGATCTGTCTCATTTTAACTTTGACCAACTTCAAGATTTATACAACAATGAGAGAGAAAAGGTCATTGAAAAATGTATAAAAGAGAATGAGAAACTTGAAAAGACAGAAGCCTTGAAGAAAAAGTTTGGAGGAATGTGTGGATACCTGCTGGAGAGAGGTATGAAGCATGAAATTGTTGAGCATCTGTCAAGAGAATCAGTGGTAGACCAGTATAATAAATTGAAGAGAAAAGAAAAGCTGAAAAGAGCTCAAACTGAAAGGTCTACCAAACAGGCTGAAGAAACTGATGAACCTCATGCTAAGAAAAGAAGAATTCAAACATTGAGGGAGAAGACAAAAGAACAAGTCAGATCAGTTGAAACCCCTACTCCTCAAGAAGTAAAGCCTGAACCTAAAGATGAACCATTTGTTCCTTGGGAGAATGAAGAGATGATCAACATTCTGAGGAACATAATGATCAATCAAAGAGGAATGAGTGAAGCAGACTTTAATGTCTTGGAAAAGGAGGATCTGAAAAACCTTTTCTATCTTCAAAAGACAGTATGGGAAAAAGCTTTAAGAGAATGTGAGAACCCAATATACTATGCAGATGGAAGATTTGTCCCTATTGGGTTGGCAAAAAACTCCTGGAATGACAAAAATGTTACTAGAACTTAAAGAACATGGAGTAGATGTTGTTGAACTTACCAATCTTCCAACTGAAATGGTAGAGGCCATCTACATAAAGTTTTTCAACTTAAGGCCTGGGAAACCAAAGAAGTCTATTCCTTTCAGGCCTCCAATTTCAAGAAGATTTCCACAAGGTGGAAGAGGTCAAGGAGGAAGAGGTGAATCAAGCAGTTCTGCACAACAAAGAACCAGACCATAATCTGATGTGGATCTACCAAGAGAACTGTACTTTGATTCTATTACTGAGTCATTGAAGGTGATTATGGAAAGCAGATAATTGAGAGAGATTGTTGTTAGGAGTGACTTTCGTGAATACAATGAAGAACAACTGAAAAGGATGGTGACTCTTAGATTGTATGATTATCGGAACAGAAACAAATTGGCAGGTAGACAGATGAATGAACTGTCAAAATTCTTGTATGAAGAAGCCGACAAAGGGTTCCCATTCTTAAAAGAAATGAGAAGCTGGAGAATGATTCAGCTTCACAAGTCAAAGAGGACAGAAAAATTGAAGAGAATGGACATTGCTGAAAGAGACTTTGTGATGAATGTCAAAGATAGGAATCCCCTATCAAATATGAACACATGCATTAGTCTTGAAAGAAGAATGACACGGCCCAACTACACAGTGCAAAGGAATGGTATCATTGCTGAACTAGAATACAAAGAACATGCCGGTCACTATGTACTGAAAAATTCTGATGGAAAAGTTCTGGCCATAATCAAGAAAGATGCAGATTTGACCTACTTGCATAATGAAGACTTGATGGATATAAGAGATTTGGTGATTCCAGAAGGGCACATTCACTACTAAATTCTCAATATCTTTAGGGAAAGAGCTGCATCTGTAATAGCAATGAGAAGACAAGCTGCCCACAATGAATGGAAAAGACAAAACTCCTAGAATAGGCTTTCTTATGTAATGTATTCGGACAGTTTTTGAATATGTAATTTGTTATTTGAATATGTAATTTGACTTTTGATTTGATGTGTATTTTGACTAAGTGTAAGTAACTGTAGAAATGTTTTGGATCAGCTGAGGTGTTCCAATCTAGGGGGAGATTGTTGGGTCAAGAAACTAACCTAAGGGGGAGATTGTTGAGTTAAAGATTTGACCAAAATGAAGTACATGGAAGATTGGAATCTTCTCAACCTCCTCAGAATTCGCTAAGTATGGATCCGGGTACACCTTAGATTTCCGAGCAAGCTTTTACTTAGCCGGGTACGATATTTTGTCTATCGGGCAATGTTTACTTCAAGTAGTCTTCTTTAGTGGATATCCGAGCAAGGTTTGCAAATTAGTGCATTACCGGGCAAGGTTCACTAGTTTATGTAAATCCGAGCAAGGTTCACTTTATCAAGAAAGTCTGTTCTTCATAGTCAAGTAAGGTTCTCTTCCGAGTAAGCTTTTGGCTAACCAAGTCCATGAGACCAAGTGATTGGAAGACCGGGCAAGGTATTATTTAATAATTATGGTCCGAGCAAGCTTGATGTATAAATGGAATATCTCTAAGTAACATCGGGCAAGGTTCAACTCAAGCAAGGAACAGTACTGCCGAGTACACTTTGCTAATAAGTTATTGTATAGCAAGGAGTTGAATGGACCATCGAAGAACAAGGTTGCTCGTAAGGGTTTGTCGGGCAAAGTCTGGCAAAGTCAAGAAGACTGAAGTCTACCCGGTGAGTATTTTACTTGGTAAAATACTCTTCAAGTAAAGTCTACCTGGAAACTGATCCCGAGCACACTTCTATGTTACCAAGTCTAAGGCAGGCAGAGCACATAGTCTACTCGGAGAAGTTTACTTATCCAGAGCCTACCCGGAAGACTTGTTTTACACTTAGAATATTTTCTGATTATGTAATTTGAATATGTATGTATGTTTGGGGTTTCTAGAAGGAATGACAGCTGTCCTAGGTTGGCAGGCCTATAAATAGAATGTTTTAGGGAACGCCGCCTACGGATGAAAGGAGGCCTAAGAACAGACCCACACACAACACACGGAAAAAGGAATTTATTAAGAGAGAATATTGTGTGTGACGGCTGTCTTAGTACGGATAAACCTTCAAGAAACCCTAAATCGATTATCCACTATGTATGATTGATATTATATAAATGGAAATCTTTTGAGTGAATCTTGTTTGTGTTATCTATCATTGAATACTTATTAAGCAACCGCATGTTTGTTATTGATTCTGTGTAAGGCTCCGTTACCGGTAGCCCTACTTTGGATGTTGGATTTACTCATAAACGCAGTTCAAATATCATAGTTAATTAAAAGTTTACGCGGAATATAAAAGCTTTCATAAAACATTTCATAACAATCCAAAACTTGCCTTAACAAACAACTTGTCTTTCAAAAGCAGAGTAATTAAAATTAAAACATCATAAGTCTTCAGATGCCAGACTCTTATTCTTCTGCCACGTGTCCCCTCAAGCGAGCTGCCTCATCCTACTCACCTGCATGCATACTAAAAGTCAGCTACGCTGAGTGAGTTCTAGTTAATCAAGAATAATACATTACATACACTTATCTTCAATCATGCATCCGAAGATACATAATAATTACTTTACTAACTTACTTTCATTACGTTATTTCATACGTACAATCAAACTTTATTACTTTCATACTATATAGTTACTGTCCATTCTATCTCAGATATTATTAGGGTCTGGTCCCTCTTTCCTTCGTCTATCTCAGATATTTTAGGGTCTGGTCCCTTTCTTGTCTATCTCAGATATTATTAGGGTCTGGTCCCTTTTTACTTCTCTATCTCAGATATTATTAAGGGTCTGGTCCCTCCTTCTCTATCTCAGATATTATTAGGGTCTGGTCCCTCTTTCTTCATCTTCGTACATACTGTCTTTACATACCCATAACATGCATACTTTCTTTAATCATTCATACATATTCATATACTGTACATATATCTATCATACACATTCCTTTATCATAAAAATACCTCCCTTGTTAGCACGTGCAATATCCGAAGATTGTTCACATGCCAACAAGCTTTCATTCACATTTAAGATATACATACATAACATATAAACCATATAAGGAATACACTTACCAGTTAAGGTAAGTGTATTAACTATCACATCGAGTATGCACACAGCCCCGAAAACATAACAACGAAATGGGGCTAGAAACTCACCTGAATCCTGTTACGCTCTCCGTTAATCGTTATTCCCTTCTTGAGCTGTGCACGGCTAACTGTATAATATTTACATGTATCAATCAACTACTACTACTCGTATCGCATTTCAATCTTTATAAAATCCCACAACGAACGGGGGTCCGGGGCAGCGCCCCTGGCAGCGGGGTCTAGGGGCGGCAGCCCCTAGCGGGGTCCAAGGGGTAGAGCCCCTGGCTGGGGTTAAGCTACCAGGTCAGCTAGGAAAAATTTTATTTTCATTAACTGTCTTAACACATTTTTCACTAGGATTTTAAATTATTCTTCTAATTCGTTAACTCATTCTTCATAACGAATTAAGTCGGATTCGCTATTTGATTCGTTACCCTGTATATATGAGCGGGCATAAATGTAAGCGAACATACATGTTAAGCGAACTTAACTTAAGCGAACTTAGCTGTATGCGAACTTAGCATTAAGCGAACATGGAATAGGCGAATTTGAATGAGGCGAACTTAACATTAGCGAACTTAGCATTAAACAAACTTAGCGTTAAACGAACATATATACGCGCGAACTTATCATGCACGCGAACTTATTGGTAAGCGAAGTTATCTACAGTAGCGACGGGTTTTGATTTTAACCCCATAAACATCTCTGTTCAACCCGTAACCCTTCGATATGATGTTAATCAGTCCCGTGAACATTTCCATGGTCATTTTTGGATAAGTTTCGGCCCGAAAACTTTTAATGTTTGGACCTTTAAGCTCAAAAATGTTCAATACTAGATCTAAGGTTTTCTTTGAATGAACCGTACATGTTTATGGGTTTATTAGTTTTGTTCTAACATCAAGTTCGTTACTTTACGTTCCGTTTAGACCCGATCTATTATAGTTTCAAGTTTCATGGCTAACCGTTTATAAAAACGTAAACTTTAAGATCAAGAACATACCTTTACGTGTTCGTTTGGTCTTGGTTAGCTTGTTTAGGAACTCTAAATCTTGTATGAAACTCAAATAATAAAGATCTAACACAACTAACGTTCACTCGCTCTTGGATCTCGCTCGTCTCTCTCTCTCTCTCTCTCGGCCGTATATATATGTGGTGGTATGTGTGTGTTTTTGAGTGTGTAGGCAAATATGGAAAGATAGAATGAGGATTAGGGTTGTAGGATGGCTTAAGGGGGTATTTATATCCCTTAAAACCCATGGACCTGAGGCCCATTACGATTTAATCCACTTTAATTAATCCAAGTCCATAAAACTTCCTTTATTTAATACTAATTATTATTTAACACATGACAATTTAACGCAACTATCTTTATTTAATATTAGAATATTTAGGATGTTACAGATAATTCTGCTGCCATTAGCATCACCAAAAATCTTGTACAACATTCTAAAACGAAACATATAGAAATGCGATATCATTTTATAAGGGAATGTTTTGAAAAGAAATTAATTGACCTTGAGAAAGTACATACCGATTTTCAAATGGCTGACTTATTCACCAAGGCATTTGATAAAACGCGTTTTCAATTTTTGCTTGGTTTAAATGGCTTAAAGACCGTTGCTGATATCCTGAAACTAGGATAACTATCTTTGTTTTATTTTATTTTCCCTTTGAATTTAATTTTGGTTTTGGCTTTTAGGGGGTGAAAATAGAAAATACAAAAAGATTGTGCTTTTCGTTTGTATAGATAAAATCTAAAAACATTAGAAAATTTAAAAATTCAAAAAGAGTTTTCATGTCTTTATGTTTCAAAATTTGAAAAATCCATAAACATTATACAAATTTGAAAAGACGAAAAGATTGTGAAAATCTTTTATTTTTAAGAAAATTTTGAAAATTCAAAAAGATTGTGAATTTTTCGTTTGTACGGAAAAAATTTGAAAATACAAAAAGATTGTGGTTTATGTATGTAAAGAGAAAAACCAAAAAGATTTTTGCTTGCTTTTGCTAAAAATTATGTCAATTTCCTACATTTGAAGGACATATACTTTTATATGTTTGGTCCTAATATTTACTTTTAAATGTTCGGTTTTGCCATTTACCAGATAATGGAAGGTTTTTGGGGCAATTGTTATGCGTGTTACTTTATTGTTTCGCTGAAAATTATGCCGGTTATTTAACCTAATGACTGGGGCGATTGAAAATTTTTTATTTTAATTTGTGCTCCTCAAAATTTTGAGTTTTTGAAGCAAAAAGAGAAAATGATAGTACATTGATTGATTGACCCCATATCCAGTAAGAAATAAGCTTAAAAGACTGAGTGCTTAATCATTGGTGCATTGATAGGTCTTAAACAAGCTGTTGGGGGTAATATATGTGATATAAACATAAAGAAAAGCCAAATTGAAAGAGGTGTTAGTCTCTAGAAAAACTCTCGGTGAGGATGACAGAAATGTAATAAACGGTCATACTCAAGCCTTATAGTTGTTGATCACCCAAAAGTATAATAAAGCAAATAACAAGCGTTAGGATTCTGGACACTGTGAGTCTTTATGCAACTTAGTCATCTGGGTATTCATAAACATGAATATTTCACTCGCTTTTAGAGCAAACTCAAAGTCATTAAACTTGATCACTGCTGTACCTCGTACAATCTAAATTACTGACTTGATCAAAATCCGCTGTTTGTCATACATCCATTCCACCCTTGCGCGGGTCTTATTACCAATAAGAAACGGACCCCAGGGGATACAATGTATGTAAGCCGACATATGGACTCGTGCATACTCACTCACAGTAAAGGAAACTTGATGCATTGCTCAAAATTTCTAAAATATTCAAAATTTTGATCAACACTATAATGGTTTAAGTCAAGTTGGGGTGATTTGGCAAAAATCAAATTAAGTTAGAACTGGGAATAGAGGCTGATAATTTTTGATATTCTGTGCGCTAAGTGAACCATTAATCATATCACAAAAATGTTTGAAGGCTTGTTATAAAATTTAAGTGGACAACAATATCAATGACCGACTTAACGCCAGTCATAATATCGCTGAAATATAAAACTGAGATGGAAAGGCAATTCAGTGAATATGATTCTCTGCTTAAACTCAACAAAAATCCAAAAAATATTTATTTAAAAAAGAAATCATACAAAAACACAAAAATATTTTCTATTCTATGTTTTTTCATTTTCGGATATTTCTTTTGTACATATTTTACAGTTAATAAGAAAATTTGTTTTTTAAGTTATTCGATTGTTGCGGACACCAAAACGGTGCACTAACATTATTACTTAATTATTTTTCTTTTTAAGGTATTTGATTATCGAGGTATGGGATCTCGGTAATCCTTTTAAGTTAAAATTGGTATTTATTTAATTCTTTAATTTATAAAATATTTAATTCATGTATTAATTCATTTATTCATTTATTTAAATATTTAAAATATTAAATTATGGGTAATTCGTTAATTATAAATAACGAAATAGGTCATTCTAACGAATTACATGTTAATTCGTTACTCTAATTCGCTTCCACACTTTGTAACGAATGACACCTAATTCGTTATGCATAATTTAACGAACTAGATAAGAATAAAATCTATTTCGTTATGACACGTGTTAATTTAACTTAACGAATCACCTGATTCATTAATTCAAAATTCAAACGAATCATCTACTTCGTTACATTGAGAATCGTGCTGTGTCATTGTATATAGGACGGCGTGCATACGAACCGCCTTACTCTTCATCTTCTTCTTCTTCTTCCTTAGTACTGTTACTCTGCCAAAATTTCTACTGAATTTTCTACCTTCAATTCCCGTTGTTTTTATTAAACCTCTGTGTTCATAAGGTATAGACAATCAAACCTTTGTGTGTTTCGTCAAAAATGATACAGATTTGATAGGTTAATTATGTGATTTTGTAACCGGGTTTTAGAGGTTTTTATAAACCTCAGTTTGTGTGATCTATACCATGTTAAATACCATCATTTTGATGCCATTGTAATCATAATGGGTTTCCGAGATCCATAGTGGTCTTTGATCTTGCTTCATGATGATGATTGTGAGTATACCAGATTTCCGATTGTGGGTTTGACTTTTTAATAGTTCTTGGTTAATTTTGACCTTGACTATTTTGAGTCAAAGATCAAGCTGTTTATGGCCATTCGTTATGCTTAGCGAGTTGGAACTAATTCGTGTCCAATTCGTTAAGCAATTCAAACGAATTAGAATAAGCGAATCAATTTTTCTAATGAATCAGATTGGTATTTGTTAATTATAACGAACTAGAATGTTAGTTCGTTACCTTTTCATAGTAATTCGCTATTTCTTAATTCGTTATTTATTTACCTGATATCAAACCAGTTGATTCGTTATAATAATGTAACGAATCAGACTGTTTCTTTAACGAATGACATTTCCTTTTATTTACTTAAATATTTTAAATTGATAATTGTTCAAATTTACAAAACTATGTTTATATATATAATTTTAAATATTACTGACTCTTGTCGTTATTTATTTAGCATTATGGCCGATAACATGGACCAAGATCCACCAGTTGCTGATCTACCAGTTGTCTTAAGGAACAGTGTCTTCAAATGGTTCAAAAGAAGAAGTTTTTAATGTATCCACGTTTCCTCCAATTAATTATTGAAGACTTGATTCCTAATCTGGCGATCGATCAAGCTATTGTAAACGACGAGATGCCACTTGAGAATATGACAGCTGATACTGTTCGGAGGATGAAAGTCTACAGAAAAGATCCTCCTCTGACCAAAAGGTTGATTGGTCATCTGGTAAATCCAGAATATGTATGTCCCGAAAATGATCGCTAGATCCATGACGATTCGGATTCCGAGCGTGAGGAGGGACCAGGTGGGAATGATGGTGGTAATGATGATGATGATGGTGGTGATGATGGACTGGGGGTGGTTAGGAGTGTGGTGAATCGGGATGAGATCGAAGAGGGGAAGTTTGTGGAAAAGTACCTAACACGAGAGCAGATTTCGTTACTGCTTGGGCTGAATGATAATCAATTGACTGTGTTAGAAACTGAACCCGATGTTGAGGTCGAGAACGACGAAAAGATCTTAAATGATCCGAACATTCAGATGAATACGGACTTTATTTACGAAGATGAGGAGGTTGAGGTTGAAGATGTTACAGCTGAGGAGTATCCTGATCTATTTCAACACACCAATGTTGATCAGGGTGCTCCAGTATTTAATGAAGAAACATTTAAAGCGGCTGAGGATAATTTGGATAAGTTATCAAAGGACAAGCATGTGGCTGATACAAGATTTGCTTCACTTGAAAACCCGACTGATTCTGATATTGAAAGGTGGTTTGGGTATCGAAGCAAGAAAAACCGTAAAATTATTGAGGCTTATAGGTATGTGGATCAGGAGCAGAAGGATGAAGCTGTTGGAAGTGCCAAGACAAATCCGATGACGTCATTCATGGCCATGTCAAAGGTTCAAGGTGATATCATTTCATGGTTATTTGATCCTGATTTGAAAGTATGAATTGTTAAATGGGAAAAAGGGATTCAGTACTATGAGAAGATGATCGATGTTCTCTCTCTACCGCGGTGGGATGTTCGTACCCTCGCGAGTAAACCATTCATGAATCGTGGAAGAAGTCGACATGCAGACTGGTTTTATCAACATCTGCTGTTTGAGGTTAATCATGGTTTTAAATTTTTCAAACCACAGGTTCCTACCCGTAAGCGTATAAATGAGATTGATCCAAGGACGGGCTGGAGGAAGCTGGTTCTTAAGGTAAAACCGCCAAAAACCATGAAGCGTTTACCGGTGAAAACGTTGAATCAACATATGTCATTATCATTCAACCGCTGGTACTACAACAACCGAACTGGCGAGGCCGTCATTGTCATGGGCAAAGGTTTGAAGACTGAGCTGACTAAGATCTTTGATCCGATGTGGCTTGTTAACTTAACCGAGAACGACAACGATGTGCTACACAAGAATAAGATATTGTTCGAGCGCAATGAAGACTATGATCTGGCTATAAAGTTCCAACGCGTCGTGAGTGTATGTTAGGAGAACGAGATTCATAGTTGTAGAGATTGGCAATCCAAGCACTTCAAGTAAAGTAAAAGACAAAGAGCTCAAGATGAGGGGGTGTCTGTTAGTACACGGTTCAACGTCTCGAGTCTTTGTATCTATCGTTAATGTATTTGTCGTTTTATTTATGTAATAAAGTATTAAGTTATTATTGTAATTCGTTATGAATAGCATCTAGTTCGTTAAGGATGTTTAACGAACTAGACTTAAGTTAAGTTCCCTCCTGATTCGTTAAGGATGTTTAAAGAATAAGGGGGTGATTCGTTAAGTTTATCTTATTTATTGTATGTAACGAAGTGAGTGGCTAGTTCGTTACGGAATGTGTAACGAACGAGACTCATCTTCTATTTATAGTAGGTTCGGCCACTGTTTAATTTATGTTTTGAGTTAACTATAACAAACCTCTGCCAAATTACTCTCTCAAGCTTCAACACTAATATTATACACATATATATAATCAATATAAAGTATAACATACAATCAAGCGTAATTATGAACTAGATCCTTATTAAAGGTTAATATATATATATATATATATATATATATATATATATATATATATATATATATATCAGATCTGAGATCTGTGTATTGGTTTCACGTGATCAAACGAATCAGAACCCTAAGTTAATTGCAGCCAAGAAGCAGTTCTTGACCTCGTTTGATTTCGTTCTTGTTCGAAAGTCATAACTATTGTATCTCGATCAACCCATAATCATTTCAGGTAATTGAATATAGATTGTAGGACGTTTTTGAACCCTCTTGAAAATCCCTCTGTCAATTTGGATCGATAGAGGGTGTAAGACCCTCAATTGAATTTCTATGGTTCTTGAGGTTTAAAGTTCGCTTTGAGACAATATATAAGTTTAATCAGTTGCAGTTAATAAAGAAACTTGACATCTGCCTTAGCAGCAGATGCACTTGATATTAAACCTAAACCCGGTCAGGGGCGCGGGTTTGAACCCCTCTGGTCCGGTTTTGTATTCTTTTTTGATTTATTATTTTCATTGTCTTAATAAAACTTTATTAACTAAACTTTAATTATATTAAAAACTAATAATATTTACACTTGTTAAGCGAACCAAACATGGTTAAACTTAAACTTTTAATTCTCGTTAAACATTTTCGGGCATTTATATATATATATATATGTTATATCTATATATTTTTACTATAATAATAATAATTACAATAATAATAATAATCATAATAATAACAATAATCTATATTACCTATAATACATATTGAATGTCTAAAATGGTAATTTAGCCCCTACCACATTCTCTCTCATAGAGACGTCGTTATATTTATTATACCTTCATCATCGCTGGCTTACAGACTTATCTCCGGACAATTTGTTCTCCTTTATGGAAACTCTTCAATTGCCGTCAGTTTCATTCAATTGCCCCAATCAATAACGTTTCATAGTTTAATTTTAAATTTGCAATCAATGGAATGGTTATGGTGCAATCACTTGAACAGTTGAAACCAACCGTCCCTTAGAAGCCTTATGCTATAAGTGTGAGCGATGTTTTCAACCCCCCACAGTCGAATCCTGAAAGATCGGTACGTGCTCGTCCTCTCTGGTTATAGATTGTTTACCAATTTGATGGTCTTGAGTTTTTTATTTGATTTTAGGGTTTCGTTTTATTGCATTTGACCTTCTTAATTGGTTGATTAGTTTATGGTTTTCTATAATTGGTTCCTCTATTTGCTATGATATGTTAAGAGTGGAAAACTATGGTTCACTTATTGCTGATGGCATAGGTTGCCTTTCATAAAATGAAGGATGTTGACATCGATGTTGTGCATTCACATGATAATCATAAAATTTATATAATGCAGGTCACCTATATATTCAATACACAATTGAAACTCTAATCAACAAGGTTTTTGTATGCCAAATCCTAAGTTTAATTGTTTTCTAGAAGCCCCTCTTTCTAAAACCATTTGAATAAACCTCTACCTTCACACATTTGAATTGTGAAAAATTGGGCTTCTGGATTTTTATTTTAGTCATGGGGTTTATGTGAATTGCATCTTTTAGGTAATTGGAGATTAACACGGAGAGGTTTTGACACCGTAGACTGGTGTTGTGAGGGGGCACAAAAAGAATAAAATTTTCTTTTTGCTTCACCTGCAAAGTAATTGCGAAATATTTTAATAGGTCTAATTTCTTTTATTAAGTTATACACTCTTCTAATTGTTACCTTTTTCATAAACCTATTTGTTAAAAGTTTTAGGCAGCTTTCATAGATCCAACCGATTGTTGTCATCCAACACCATGATCGTCTTCTTAATTTGTTAGGGAAAGAGGAATATAAAAGACGTACCATTCAACTGACTATTGCATTGTTAATGGGCTCAACTCCAACAACAAAGGGTCGTCTAATTTGTGAGGTATAAGCCCAACTCACCAATTAATATGAGTATATTTTTCTCTTCCGTGCTTAGGAAATATTTCTACTTCCAGGGTCTTCAAAGTGGAGAAATTGCATTTGTTGATACCTAACGAATAAATTCTAATTTGGTATTGAATCTGCTGATATTTAAGTTTTGTAATCTTGCAGCTAAAGCTTGGTGCTGGGAAATGTACAAGGAAATGGATTGTATCGTCATCGAGGTATTATCGATTCCGTTTTTTAGTTCCGAAATTCGTTTCAATTTGATAATATAATTCCTCACAGAAGTCTGGAGGTTGAGTAAAGCGGTTAATGTTTATAAACATATGAGAAGTGTTGATGTTGGATTCTATGCCTTCAATTAGGACTGATAGTTTACCTTTTGATGCTCTTTTAAGTTGAAGAAGTAATACTCATATCAATCATATGCATGTGCATACTATGAGCATGCTGTTTAAGTAGATGACTGTTGATCTAGATATGTTTCATTCAATTCTATGATTTTAGGTTATGTGTTATCGCTTGATTTGAATGATGCTCTTTGATATACTATCAGATGTGTGTGGTTTATGATTGTCAGCTGAATTCATTAAGTTTTGATTATTTTATTCATGGTTTGTGTACACAAGGGAGGACGTCTAACGCACAGAGATTTGTGATTAGATGAAGGAATAACGGCTTGTTCCGAGTAAGTCATATAATTCACTTGTGTGTTTGTTTGCACTCGAGGGTGAAGTTGATGAAGTTGTGAGTTATTTGTTGGAGATGGTTGAAAGCCAAAGATGTCACACCCCCATTTTAGGCCTAGGAGTGCGACCATTAATTGGTACCATGTTTGTATATAAATCAGAGTTACAGCTTATAGCGGAAGACTTTTATAAAATATAAGGATCAAACTTGTAGATATTTACATTACAAAAAGACGAGACAAAAGTCTCGTTTAGTATTTACTTGTTTATATGTTTTACAAAAAAACATCATATTTTAATATTCAAACAAATTTATCCGAGCCATCGGATTCTTGAGCTCTTCGTCTTTCAACCTCTAATCTTGGTTACCTGCAAAATGTTAATAAAATACGTCAGCAACGAATGCTGGTGAATTGCTGACGCTAAAATATTTTCTTTTACTTAATCACCCCTCGAGACCACGTAGGTCTCGGCCCATCTTGGCTTAGGAATAATCAACTTAAACAATCATCATAAACTCGAGTCTCTACACTAGGTCACCTCAGCAAAACACCGCAGCATTTCGACATAACTTTGGTACCATAAATATACACATGGTCAGTCTCACTCGGACATAACTTAGGTACGGACCATCGTGGCTGGAGGTCGTGACCAAACGTGGAGCGATGTGCCCACCGCGTTCCACATATGTAAGGATCCAGACAAACGTATACCACAGCCTGAGGGCTAGGCTTATACTCTTATTTACAATGTTTTTAGAGACACGTAGCCTCATGTAAAGTTTTACACATAACACGTTTGATTTTTTGAAAACAAGTTTATAAAAGTGGGGCGTAATCACCTTTTCAATGGGATCGGCTTCCAACACCGTCCGTGAGTCTTTCTTTTGCTATCTCGCACCTATAGTACGAGTATAACTTTTGTTAGTTGGATACACGATCCGGCTTAAGACCTTTAGTCTTATTTATCTCGATGAATCTTTAGTTCATTATCTCCTTTTTACTTTAAAACCTTTAGTTAAAAAGTAATTTTATAAAACTTTAGTTTATTTATAAAACCCTACGTTTCTTCTTCTTTAAGAAACATATTTCTTTATTTATTATTCAGGTATACTCATTATACTTTAAATAATATATTTCATAACAAAGAATAATCATTTTATATATACTCACATATATTTTTCTTTATTTTCTTTGTTATATATTCCTTTGTTTATCGAGAATAACCTTGACTTGGGGTATTAAGCCTTTATAATATTTTATTATTATTTTATTCGGGCATTATGCCTACCTTTCTTGGCTCAATACACCCTTTTCACTCGGGCAGCACTTCGACTCTAACCTCCTTATCAACACACGCTTGATCAATCTTTTGACACGCTTATCGAGACGCCAACTCTTCACAGCACGTACTTCGAGATGATCGTCGGGATGTTGGGGCAGCACCTCCTTCTTGAGTAGAATGTTGTCGGGAAGTGGTACGTATATTGAGGTAATGGATCGAGGATCGGGTTCTCGAGATTTTAGAGAGATGTTAGAGAGAGAAAAGTAGTGTGAGATTTGGTGTGTTGGGAATGAATCCCACAGCTGCTATTTATAGAGGTGAAATCGGACCCCATCGTGGTACGCGATGGGTCCCTTGGCTAGCCCGTCGCGTACCGCGACGTAGGCTGGCTGTGTCACCCAGTAGACCTGCCACGTGGCGACACGTGGCGGACGTGTTGCCACGTGGCGGCAACCTTGCCACCGTGTGCCACGTGGCACACGTGTCACGTTGTGTTAGATACCCCATCGCGGTACGCGATGGAGGTCTCTCTTGATCCGTCGCGTAGCACGATGGGTCAAGAAAACTTGATATTTTTGGCCCGAAATTTACGTGGTGTTACATCCTCCCACCTTGAAATAAATCTCGTCCTCGAGATTGCTTACGAGAATAAGTGGGGGGTATTTCATTTTCATTTCGGACTCGAGTTCCCAAGTATACCCGGGTCCTCTTCGTGAGTCCCATCTTACTTTTACAATTTTCAAAGTTCGTCTTTTAAGTTTCTTCATTTTCGAATCTTCTATTTGTATTGGTCTTTCAATGAATTTTAAGTTTTCGTTAATTCCTACATCTTTTAATGGCATTGCAAGAGATTCGTCGGCTAGACATTTACGCAGATTCGAAACATGAAATACGTCGTGTATCCGTTGCATTTCCTCGGGCAGTCGCAATCGATATGCAACAGTGCCGATTCGTTCAAGCACCTCAAAGGGTCCAACGAATTGAGGACTTAGCTTTCCTTTCTTGCCAAAGCGAACTACGCCTTTCCATGGCGAGACCTTTAATAAGACTTTGTTATCGACATTAAACTCTAATGGCTTACGACGGACATCAGCGTAAATCTTTTGGCGATCACGTGCCGTCTTAAGTCGTTCTCGAATTTGAAGAACTTTTCGGTGGTTTCTTGGACTATTTCGGGTCCAGACAATTGATTGTCTCCGGTTTCAGACCAGCACACGGGCGTTCTACATTTTCGACCATATAATGCCTCGAATGGTGCGGTTTGAATACTCGTGTGATAACTACTATTATACGAAAATTCTATTAGGGGTAAGTGGTCATCCCAACTTCCACCTAAGTCTATCACACAAGCGTGGAGCATATCTTCCAACATTTTAATTATCCTTTCGCTTTGCCCATTAGTTTGTGGATGATAGGCGGTGCTAAGGTTTAACTTTGTGCCTAACGCTTGTTGGAAGCTTTTCCAAAAGTGAGACGTAAAACGACTGTCTCAATCAGAAATTATAGACAGTGCTACTCCATGTAAAGCAACGATGTTGTTCACATAAATACGCGCTAGTCTATCCATTGAGTACGACTCATTGATGGGAATGAAGTGAGCGGATTTGGTTAATCTATCGACGATCACCCAAATAGCATTGTATTGAGTCGTCTTCGGGAGTTTGGTTATGAAATCCATGATTATTAATTCCCACTTCCATACAGGAAGTTCGGGTTGCTGAAGCAGTCCCGAAGGCTTTTGGTGTTCAGCCTTAACTTTCAAACAGGTTAGACATTTCGCAACATGCGAAGCGATGTCCTTTTTCATCCCATTCTACCAGTAGTTTGGCTTGAGGTTTTGATACATTTTATCACTACCGGGGTGCATCATGTATTTGGACTTATGGGCTTCGTTCATAATCTTTTCACGCAAGTCTCCAATGATTGGTACCCAAATTCGGTTTCCCATTCTAAGGATACCATCGTTACGTTTTTCATCGGAGATTTTGTTTTCATTGATCGCTTGAGTTTGAGCAGATTTGATTTGGTCGATAAGATCAATTTGAAGTTCTAACCTTAACGCTCGTACTCTTTTTGGCTTTTCGTGCTCTTTACGACTTAAGGCGTCGGCCACAACATTGGCTTTACCTTCGTGATAAACGATCTCACAATCGTAGTCGTTGAGAGTTTCCATCCAGCGTTGTTGGCGCATATTAAGATCCTTTTGATCGAAGATGTGTTTCAAGCTTTTATGATCGGTGTACACGATAAATCTTACTCCATAGAGATAGTGCCTCCGTATCTTTAATGCAAAGATTATGGCGCCTAACTCTAGATCGTGAGTCGTATAGTTCTTTTCATGCACCTTGAGTTGACGAGAAGCATAAGCGATTACCTTCTTTCGTTGCATTAGCACATATCCCAAACCGGAATGAGACGCATCACTAAAGACAACAAAGTCTTCGGTACCTTCTGGCAAGGCCAGTATAGGACCTTGGGTAAGCTTTTGTTTGAGTATATCGAATGCCTCTTGTTGTTTTGTTCCCCATTCATACTTAATGTTTTTGCGAGTTAACGAAGTTAGGGGAATAGCAATTCAGGAAAAATTTTCAATGACTCTACGGTAGTAGCCGACCAAACCTAAGAAACTTCGAATCTCGGTTGGCGACTTTGGGACTTCCCACTTAGAGATAGCTTCAATCTTAGCGGGGTCCACTTGAATACCGTTGACGTTGATGATATGACCAAGAAATTGCACCTCGTTTAACCAGAACTCGCATTTCGAGAACTTGGCGTACAACTTCTCGGTTCTAAGGATTTCAAGTAAGGCCTGAAGGTGATTTTCATGATCATCCTTAGACTTATAGTAAATAAGTATGTCGTCGATGAAGACAATAACAAATTTATCCAAGTAAGGCTTACATGTATGATTCATCATATCCATGAATGCGGCTGGCGCATTAGTAAGTCCAAATGGCATAACGGTGAACTCATAATGGCCATACCTTGTTCGAAAGGCGGTTTTAGGAATGTCTTAAGATTGAAATTTGAGTTGGTGATAGCCGGAACGAAGATTGATTTTTGAAAAGAAGCTAGCACCTTGAAGTTGATCGAATAGATCGTCGATTTGAGGGAGTGGATAATGATTCTTGATTGTAACCTTGTTGAGAGCTCGGTAGTCGATGCACATGCGCATTGATTCATCCTTCTTCTTAACGAAAAGTGTTGGTGCTCCCCATGGTGATGAACTTGGTCGGATGAAACCTTTCTCGAGAAGATCGTCGAGTTGTTTCTTTAACTCCTTCATTTCAGTTGGCGAGAGGCGATACGGAGCTTTGGCGATCGGAGGAGTACCAGGAATAAGATCGATCCTAAACTCTACTTCACGATTGGGAGGAATGCCGGGAAGTTCGTCGGGAAATACGTCGGCATAATCGGAAACAACAGTAACGTCTTTGATTTCTTTAGGCTTTGATTCTTCGGTGACGTAGGCCATGAATGCTAAGCATCCTTGATTTAAACATTTGTTAGCCCTTATCATGGAGATTAGGCTAACTTGGTCAGCGTCTTTATCCCCTTCAATTCGAATAGTTCGTTTATCAGGGGCTCGAAGTTCAACGGTCTTGCTATTGCAGAGGATACGAGCATGGTTGTCGGATAACCAATCCATACCCAATACAACGTCAAAACCAACAAGAGTCATGGGTATAAATTGAATAGGAAAAACATAACTGGCTAATAAGATTGTTCCGTTTTCTAGGGATTTGGTGATTTTAACGGTTTCGCCATTAGCGGTCTCGACGCTAAGAGTTTTATTAAGTTTGATTAAAGGTTCGTTTAATAGAATACAAAAGTTATAATCTATAAAACTTAAGTTGGCTCCCGAATCAAACAAGACTCTAGCATAAGTATTGTTAACAAGGAACGTACTGGTAATGGTTTCCGGTGTGTCGGCCGCTTTCTTCGTATCAAGGACGAAGACTCTTGAATTGCCCTACTTGGGCTCATTCTTTTGACTGCTACCACCCGCACCACCAGCCGCGGGTTTGTCTCTTGGGACACTCGAAACTAAGATGCCCCATCTCTTTGCAGTTGTAGCAGTCATCTTCTTCTTCCAACAATCGGCCGTTGCGTGGCCGGGTCTATTACATGACTCACATACTCGAGAAGCAAATTTGCATCTACCTCTATGATATTTCTTACAAATCTTGCATTGAGGGATGCCGAGGTTGGAGCCAGACCTTCGTTGGTCAACTCCTTTACCCTTGAAACGGGTGTCTCCTCCTTTCCTTGAGTTGTGTGTTGTTACGACTTTCTTATCCTCCTCCTTATTTCGGATCATACCGCTCATCAGGTACCCAGCCAACTCCATCGCAGAGTCAACGGTTTGTGGCAAGTGTGACCTTACCATGTCACGAATCTCTCGTGGCAACCCCCATATATAACGTGTGACTTTGCTGGACTCGGGGGTAACCAGCTGGGGAACCAAACGACAATATTCGTGGAATTTTGTATTATACTCACGAAGGTTTGTTCCAACCACCTTGTGAGTCAAGAACTTTGTTTGAATTTGGTCCGTTTCATGCATCGGACAGAATTTCGACATCAATAACTCTTTGAACTCGTTCCAAGTTAAGCTATACATCACCTCCTTTCCTCTACTCATCATTAACGTGTTCCACCACTCCAGTGCCTCTGTCTGGTCCCCGATTTTAGCTGGGTCTTACTTAATCATGTCATAACTCACACAAATAGATGTTTCGACAAGGGAGTTAATGACGGGTTGCTATATTTAGAAAGATGACCGTTTCGTTTGTTAAAGGCGGAATCAATAACAAACATACGGTTGCTTAATTAGTATTCAAAGGTAACCAACACAAACAAGATACACTCAAAAGATTTCCATTCATATAACATTCATCATACAATTGGATAATCGATTTAGGGTTTCTTGAAGGAGGGTTTATCCGTACAAAGACAGCCGTCACACACAATATTCTTTTCTTAATTAATGTGTCTGTCTGCCTTGTCCGTTCTCCGTAGGCGGCGTGCCCTAAAACATTCTATTTATAGGCCTGCCACCCTAGGACAGTTGTTATTCCTTCTAGAAACCCCAAACGTAAATACATATTCAAATTACCTAATCATAAAATATTCTAAGCGTAAAACAGGTCTTCCGGGTAGGCTTTGCATCAATCTTCATTTTCCGAGTAGGCTGTGTACTCTGCCATCCTTCAGGACTTGGTAACATAGAAGTGTGCCCGGGACCAGTTTCCGGGTAGACTTTACTTGAAGAGTATTTTACCAACTAAAGTACTCACCGGGTAGACTCTAGTCTTCTTGACTTTGCCAGACTTTGCCCAACAAACCCTTACGAGCAAGCTTGTTCTTCAATGGTCCATTTCAACTCCTTGCTATAAAATAACTTATTAGCAAAGTGTACTCGGGAGTACTGTTCCTTGCTTGAGTTGAACCTTGCCCGATGTTACTTAGAGATATTCCATTTATACATCAAGCATGTTCGGACCACTATTATTGATGAATACCTTGCCCGGTCTTCCAATAATTTGGCTTCATGGACTTGGTTAGCCAAAAGCTTACTCGGGAGTGAACTTTACTTGGCTTTGAAGAAGAGACTTGCTTGATAAAGTGAACCTTGCCCGGATTTACATAAACTAGTGAACCTTGCCCGGCAATGCACTAATTTGCAAACCCTGCTCGGATATCCACTAAAGATGACTACTTGAAGATAACCTTGCACGATAGACAAAATATCGTACCCAGCTAAGTAAAAGCTTGCTCGGAGGTCTAAGGTGTGCCCGGATCCATAATTAGCGAATTCTGAGGAGGTTGAGAAGATTCCAATCTTCCATATACTTCATTTTGGTCAAATCTTTGACTCAACAATCTCCCCCTAGATTGGAACACCTTAGCTGACCCAAAACATTTCTAAGGTTACTTACACTTAGTCAAAAATACACATCAAATTAAAAGTCAAATTACATAATCAAATAACATAAACAAATTACATATTCAAAAGATGCCGAAGACATTACATTACAAAGCCTATTCTATTAGTCTTGTCTCTTTCTTGCATTATGGGCGGCTTGTCTTCTATTGACTATCTTTGATGCAGCTTTCATTTTAAAGATATTAAGGATTCGGTAGTGAGTATGACTTTCTAGTATGACCAAATCCCTTATATCCATCAGGTCCTCACTATGCAAGTAAGTCAAGTCTTCATCTTTCTTGATAATCCCCAGTATCTTTCCATCAGAGTTTCTCAGCAAGTAATGGTTATCTTTTTCTTTGTATTCCACTTTAGGTATGATGCCATTTCTTTGTACTGTGTAGTTGGGGCGTGTCATTCTTCTTTCAAGACTTATGCATGTATTCATATTTGACAATGGATTCACATCTCTGACATTCATCATAAAGTCTCTTTCTGCAATGTCCATTCTTTTCAATTTTTCTGTCCTCATTGACCTGTGAAATTGAATCAATCTCCAGCTTCTCTTTTCCTTTAAGAACTTGAATCCTTTGTAGGCTTCATCTTTCAAAAATTTTGATAAGTCATTCATCTGCCTTACTGCTAACCTGTTTCTGTTTCTGTAATCATACAGGTTAAGAGTGGCCATCCTTTCCAATTGTTCTTCAGTATATTCACGGAAGTCACTTCTAACAACAATTTCTCTCAATTGTCTACTTTCCATAATCACCTTCAAAGATTCAGTGACAGAATCATAGTAGAGTTCTCTTGGAAGATCCACATCAGATTGTGGTCTTATTGTTCTTTGTTGTGCAGATCTACTAGATTCACCTCTTCCTCCTTGTGGTTGTCTTCTTGAGATTGGAGGTCTGAAAGGTATAGACTTCATTGGTTTTCCAGGCCTTAAGTTGAAAACTTTAATGTGTATTGCCTCTACCATTTCTGGTGGAAGGTTGGCAAGATCAACAATGTCTAGTCCTGCTAGCTCTTTAAGATCAAGCAACATGTTTGCCATACCAGGTCTATCTAACAATCCAGCAGGTACAAATTTCTATCCACAAAGCTTTTAGGGTTTTCTCCTTGCCTTTTGAATATAGAAAAGGTTCTTTAAATCCTCCTTTTCCAAGACATTAAAGTCTTCTTCACTCATTCCCCTTTGATTGATCATTATGTTCCTCATAATATTTATCATCTCTTCATTCTCCCAAGGAACAATGGGTTCATCTTCAGGTTCAGGCTTCACTTCTTGTGGGGTAGGAGTTTCAACTGATCTGACCTGTTCTTTTAATTTCTCCCTCATGGTCTGAATTCTTCTTTTCTTTGCTTGGGGTTCATCAGTTGGTTCAGACTGTTTGGTAGAGCTCTCAGTTTGGACCCTCTTCAGTTTTTCTTTTCTTTTCAGTTTGTTGTACTGATCCAACACTAATTATCTTGATAGGTTTTCAACAATTTCAGGCTTCAAGCCTCTCTCCAGTAAGTATCCACACATACCTCCATACTTTTCCTTCAATGCTTCATTCTTTTCAAGTTTCTCATTTTCTCTTACACACTTCTCAATCACCTTTTCTCTTTCACTGTTATACAGATCTTGGAGTTGGTCAAAGTTGAAGTGAGACAGATCTTTCTCTAAATAATTATGCCTTCTGAGGTATTCTCTAAACTTTTGACACTCCCTGTTCTTTTCTTCCATCTTTTTCATGAGGTCATCTCTTTCCTTATCAAGTCTCTTTTTGCAACTGATCATCATCAAGATCAGCCAAAGTTTCAAAACTTATGCCATATCTTGTCAACTTTACAACCAATGGATGACCCCTTTTAGCTTCTCTCATGCTCAACTCAATGTTGGCTCTCTGCTCATCTGTCATTTTAACTTGTGGAGATTCAACATTTACAGCTTCACCTCCTTTCCCTTGATCATTGTTTTCATCAGAATCATCAGTTTCATCATCCTCTTCAGTTGATACATTGACTGCGTCTATCTTTGGTTCATCTGAGGGTGGATGGTCTGGATTTTGTTTAGATCTAACAGGGACAGCAGGAACACCATGAATCTGTTGACCTGGTTGCAGTGTCTGCAATGGAATTGCCTTTATTGAGCTAGCATCATTATCACCATCATCATCAGGAGTTTCAATATAGCAATTATTCTTTTCATCCCATCTCCCTCTCTTTGTTTTCCTCTCATCATTTCTTTTCTGTTCATCAAACTTCCTCTTTCTTGTATACACTTGCTCAAATCTTTTGGCTCTTTCCATCCTGATTCTGGTGATGTTAGCCATCATTTCTTCAACAGTTTCACCAGTTGGCCTCTCAGGTTCCCTTTCAGGTTCCTTTTGGGGCATTTCTTTAGATTCATTTTTAGTTTGGCTCTATGGTTGAAACATACTAACCACCATAGCTACAGAATTGTCAGCTTCCTCATCTATGTTCATCATAATCAGTGTTTCAATTGCTTCTTGATCAGCCACATCATCAATGATTTCTTTTGCAATATTGGCTTGTTTGATCAAGATTTCCTGCTTTGCCAGTTCTTCTGGTGTCAAGGATTGGGCCAGTTTCTCCCTTTCCATTGTCTCTCTAATAATATTTTCTTATTCTCTCAAGGCAGCAGCAGCAATAGCATCATCTCTAAACAATACATCCTTTTCTGGATATGCCTTAACAGGCTCTTCTTCTGTAACCTTTTCTTTGCCTTTATCCATCCTTTTAGGCCTTTCTTCCTCATTTTCATCAGATTATCTATAGTCATCAATCTCCTTCTCAAGTGCTTCTAACTCAGGGTCATACTCTGCCCTCTTGGAGCTTTCTGGTTGTTCAGTTTGAGTGATGGGCTCCTCAACAGCAATATTCCCTTCATTCAACACTTCAGTCTCAATTCCAGTTTGAATGTCAGTTAAGACATCTGTAGCTATATCAGTAGCAGCTACATTCTCCTCAACATTTATCTTTTCAACCCTATCCTTTGTCTCTATATTCCCTCCATCCCTCTCCATATTTACTATTTCATCATTGTAATCATAGTCCTGTTCTCTAACATCTGATCTATCACTATCATACTCATCGTCCTCAGCTATCCTCTCCTCACTACTCTCCTCTCCATCATCATAAACATTCATAATCAATTTTAAACTGTCTGCAGTTTCCACAACTGTTACTCTAACAACATCACATTCTTCTCTGTCACCTCCTCATTCCTTCTCTTCAGTTCAGCATTTTCTTTTAACAAGGTCAACATGTCAGTGTCAGTGGGTGGTGTTGTAGATGGTGATGCAGTGAATTGTTCATATTCAGGCTGTTCTTGGTTTGTGGTGTGGGTTTGAAATATGGATAGTGGTGGTGATTGTGTATGAGGTGGGCTTGGAATGAATGGATATTTGTGAGTTGGGCTATATGTTGGTAGTGTTTGTGGTGTTTGGGATGTACATGTTGATGTTTCAGGTTGGCTTATGGTTAAGTTTTGGGGTGGGGATTGAGTGGTTTAATGTGGTGGAGTTTGTGGTGGTGAAGCTATAATGAGTTGTTCTTGTTGCTCCCCCTGATCAGGTGCAACAATATCCATAGCTACTTCAGCTCCTCCTTCATCTCCATCAATATTATCATCTCCATCATCAGAACCGCCATCATCATCACTCTCAACATTATCTCCTCCTTCCTCCTCTGAGCTTAACTCAGGCACTGGCATCACATTCAAGTCATGGTCCAACAACCATGGCAAGATCTCAAATGGGACATTTGAGTTATACATATTAGAAACACTTGGATTTCTGATTCTTCTGTATGTGTCAGGATTTTGCAGTAGGTGTGTAATGCCAACAGTGGGCAAATCTTGTAATTCACTATTGAAGATTATCTGTAGGAACCTTGGATATTGTAAGAATCTGTTCTTCTCTGCCTTCTTCAAGTTTCCTACTAATCCTTCAAAAATCATCTTTGAAAAATTGAAGGGTAGATCATACATAATTCCAACCGTGACATTTGCCAAATCATGACTCATCAAGGTCCATGATCCCTTCCTTGGGGCAAATCCATGTATCACATGATGGATAAGAAACCTATACAACATAGGGAACATCCCCTTTTGAAACTGTCCATCATGTATAGTTCCTTGGTACCCCATCGTTTGCTCAAATATCCTCATCAAGTGAGGTGTGCTGAAGTTTATAGAATTATGATCATCATCATTTAACCGTAAACATCTTCTTATCAACCTCTCTGTTATGTGTATTTCTTGTCTTGCAACGGTTGCTTCGATTCTCTTTCCATTGATGTCCTCAACGAGTTCTGCAGATCTCCAGAAATTCAATGAATGATTTCTGTAGATGACAGGACATTCAGTGAATGCAAAGCTGACATTTGACCGAGCCATCCATGTTATCATCCTCACCATCGGCTCATTGTCAGGTGTGACTTGTAACAGTATACACATGTTATGTTATGATTCGAAGACATATTTTGGTTGATCTTCTGCCATATCTGAATCACATAAATAAACATTTTCAAAGTGAGATTAGTCATGAAGTTCTCAACTTTAGGTAATTTCAAGTTATAAAAATGAAGAAGAAAGAGAAAAATCATCAAGAACCTGTTCTTCGACAAGTTTATAACCTAAACACATAAACAGAGTATTAGTAATCAAATACATAATAAAAACCCATTATAGTCTAATCGTGATCGGAAAACACATTATTATTTCTTACCGAGTCGGAATTAGAGGGCTAATTCAAGTTAGGGTTTGGATTAAAGTTGAATGCGATAAGTCGGTTTAGGTTTCTTTGCGAGTAAGCAGTTGCAGTGGAATGAGAGAGAGGGAAAAGTAATGTTGAAAATTTTGCCTAACTCCCTTTTATATACCTTTTGAAAGTGAGTTTTAAATGCTTTTTGTCGTTTAGTGAGTTATTAGCTGTCACACAGTAACATTATCCACTTGATATATTAAAACATTTCTTTACCCTTTAGCAAACCTTACTCGGAAAATTTTAATATATCCAAAGTCTACTCGATATACTTCCACTTACACAAAGCTTACCTGATTAAAATGAAAACATCAAACCTTGCTTGGTCAAGCTAAGTAATTTAAAGTCAAGACACTATGAAGAAAGCTTACCCGAAACACTAGATTTCTTGAGAAATTAATCACAAGGCATATAATCAAGTGTGAAATATCAAATAATCATTCTTACTAGGAATCAATTAAGATCCCCATATAAATTTCTTGAATTTAAATTAAAAGACTTGGTCTAACATAAACCCTAATGAAATAAGAATCATAATCAATCAATCATACTAAAAACATATTCAATCAAGCATACTTGGAAACATAGTGTGCCCGAGCAACCTTTCTTATGTATAGTGTGCCCGAACAACATTCTTATGCAAAGTATACCCGAATAACCTTCCTATAGTACAAAGTGTGCCCGGAAAAGGACTTATAACATACAATGTACTCGGAAAGTCAAGTTTTGAATTACCAAGTATATTGAGGTAACAGAAATGTACCCAAAATATAAAGTTTGCTAGGAAAACAAAGTTTGCCCGAAAACACTTGCAATTTCAAAGAAAACATAAACACAAATATCTCGGAGCATGCTAGGAATGAAATTAAAAACACATAAACATTTAAGTGTGCTCTTGTCTAAAATTTCAAAGAGCTTGCCCGAATATCCTATGTTAGTACTAAGCTTGCTAGGATACACATATTCAATCATCAGGTATGCCCGAGAACTAAACTAAACAGTTTAGTCTACCCGAGAGACTTCATCATATCAAACCATACCTAAAAATGACAAACTTAAATAATAATATTTAAGTGTGCCCGGAAAGATTAACAAACCTTCCCTAATAACATATTCACACAAATCACAAAGCTTACTTGGTGTACTAATCCTAAGTTCACAAAGTTTGCTTGAACTAACAATCAACATATAAAATGCAAAGCTTACCCGAAACAAGAATTTTTTGTTAAAAGCTAGCTATATCACATAATCATCTCAAGACTTCAAGCTTGCTCGGGAAATAAGTACACCAGTGTACTCTACCCGGAAAGTATAAACACTTTAAAGCATGCCCGAAAATCATAAACTTAGTCAAAATTGACTGAGCTTGCTCGGAAAGGACATAAAGCATCAAACCTTACCCGAAAATACATATTCAGACATATTCAACAGTTTTGTGTTCGGAAAGGTTATAAAACATCAAACCTTACCCGAACTTCCATATTCAACCTATTAAAGGCAAAATTCAACACTTTTTGACTTAAACCACTTTGTCAAAAATATATTTTCATTAAAGATGATAGTTTAAGAGCAAATGGTGCATTTAGAGATCAAATTTCAGTTGCATTTCTCTTCAAAACAGTTTGTTCCATTTTCTGAAAAGATCTCAAGAATGGGATCATATTTACTAAGTAGCTTTCTTAGTACTTCATTCTCAGCATTATTATGACAACATAGATAGGTTTACAGCATGTATAAACTTAGCATGAATTTCATCTCTTTGGTGATATGATTAAGGTTCAATTTAAACATAATGCATTAATGGTCAACACTGTGCTATGATGCCTCATATCTCTTCTCAAAGCTTATTTGGCTTTCCCCAGATCACCCCAATTTGCCTCCAACCTTCTGTATTTGGTCAAAAATTGTTTTTGTATGACAGAACTTATTGGATCTTTTTGTATTTTTGATTTTCAAACATGTATAGAGGTTGAACGTTGGACTTACAGTTAAATAACTGGCCTTTCATTCAAGATGAGACAGATTTTGTCAACATCTTTGTAGTTCTTGTTGTAACCCTCTTGTTTGATAAAATATTTAAAACACTTATCAACTTTTGGTTGATTTATTCATTCTTCCCCTTTTTTTGATATTTTCTCAAATTCTCTAACACATGTTCTTTGTCATATTTAAAGATGTTTCATTTTTGGTTGACCAAATAACAACAGGCTTGTGTATGACTGGGTAATCACTTTTCTGCCTATCATGTGGAGAGATTTATCTTGAGACATGCAAAGACAACTATGTATCTCCACATAAAGATTAGCATATTCAATATGTTTATATCACCTTAGATTTTACATCATCATGGGAAAGCAACCATACATGTTAATGACTATACTAAGGTCTTTTTAGCCTATTAAATCCATATGATTGGCTAAGTAGTCAATGTACTATCATTTCCCAAATAAACAGTTTAATATTCAATCACCCCAATATCTCTTCATTCTCAGGTAAATGGCTATCCTGTTTGACCAAAAAGTGGTTAACGGGACCAAACATACATGTGAATATATGTCCGTTCAAAGTCAGAGCTATTGGCGTAGTTTTAAGTGAAGGAATAAGAAACAAGTCATTATTGCCCCAAATGCATTCAGTTTTTCAGGTTAATGGCTATCCTTTGAATATGTAAAGATTTAAGGACCAAACATACACAGGTGCATGTCCTTCCAACTGGGCAAATGACATAGTTTTTAGCAAAAATAACTACTTGAGTCTTTTCTATAAAAATCCTTCCTTTAAGCTTCTATAAAGCTTGAAATGAATAATCTTATCATATCTCTTGCACCATTAATCAACTTGCTCATGTTTTGACCAAAATAAAGAGTTTATGCAAAATTCATTAGTAGATTCATTTTATCATTTAATTTTGACATAAAACTTATTTTGACACAAACAGTTGTAACATAATCAAATCTTAATCAAACATGATATCATCAAGGCAAGTAGACAGTACTAACATTCAAAGTCTAGCCTATCTTAATAACATCAGAAGATCATATAAAACACATATTCAAGCAATTAAGCAATGATGTCAGTAGAGCTTGTTCCAACAAGTAATTCATAACAAGAACACTTATACTAAACATCAAAAATGCACATCAACTGATAATCAAACAAGCATATCAATTAGATCAATCATGTCAAGACTATGCAATCATCATCAGTTAAAACACATATCAGTTTACATATTCAGTAGCATAATTAGTAACATACTCAAGCATATTCACATAACATTCAATTTGTGAAACTTCTAAATAAAGAAATCAGTTAACACATAGAGGTACACAACCAAGCACACATCCTTAATCAAATTTCATCAGAGTTGATCATTCCCAATGCTTTCAAAAGAAAGTTGAACATGGTTCTATCAAGTGGTTTGGTGAATAGGTCAACCAAATTGTCACTTGTATCAACTATTTGCATTTCAATCAAACCTTTTTCACTGCAATCTCTGATGAAGTGATGTCTGATTTCAATGTGCTTAGTTTTAGAATGTTGAACTGGATTCTTAACAGTAAAATATGCAGCAGTATTGTAATAAGAATAGGGGTGTTCAGAAAATTCAAACCATAGTCCAGCATCTGATTTTGAATCTATAGAACTTGTGCACAGCAGCAGATGCAACAACATATTCAGCTTCTGCAGTAGAGATTGAGACAGTAGTTTGCTTCTTGCATTGCCATGACACTAGCCTTTCACCCAAAAATTGACATCCTCCTGAGGTTGACTTTCTGCTCATGTTACAGCCATCATAATCACTGTCTGTATATGCAATCAGATCAAAGGATTGGTTCTTTGGGTACCAAATTCCTAAGTCTGGTTTTCCCTTCAAATATCTGAATATTCTTTTAACAGCATTCATGTGGGAGCCTTTAGGACTAGACTGGAATATTGCACACACACATACAGCAAACATGATATCTGGTCTTGTTGCAGTCAGATACATCAGAGATCCAATTTTGGCTCTATATTCATGTTCATCCACAGGCTCCCCCTTTTCATCTGCAATCATCTTTTCTTTGGTGTCCATTGGAGTTGAAGCAGTCTTGTACTCATGACGGTTGAACTTGTTCAAGATGTCCTGCACATATTTGTTTTGGTGAATGAAGATTCCTTCAGCTTTCTGTTGAACTTGTAATCCAAGAAAGAAGTTCATTTCTCCCATAGAACTCATGCTGTATTTGGACTTCATTACCCCTTCAAACTCCATGCACATTTGTTCATTTGTAGATCCAAAGATGATGTCATCCACATATACTTGTAACAGAAGTAAGTCTGACCCCTTTCTTTTGTAGATGAGTGTCTTGTCAATGGCTCCTCTTGTAAAACCATTTTCAAGAAGATGATTTGACAGCTCATCATACCATGCTCTAGGAGCCTGATGCAATCCATAAAGGGCTTTATTTAGCTTATATACCCTGTTTGGATAAATTGGATCCTCAAAACCTGGAGGTTGAGATACATACACCTCTTCATCAATCTTTCCATTTAGAAATGCAGACTTAACATCAAGCTGGAACACTTTAATGTTTTTTGAGGCAGCATATGCAAGAAAAATCCTGATAGCTTCAAGTCTTGCAACAGGAGCAAAGACTTCCTCAAAGTCTATTCCTTCTTCTTGAAGACATCCCAGTGCTACAAGTCTAGCTTTATTCTTAATCACCAAACCCCTTTCATCCCTTTTTTTTCTAAAAACTCATTTGGTTCCTATTGCATATCTGTCAATTGGCCTCTCAACAAGATCCCACACATATAGGTTTCTGAACTGTGCCAGTTCCTCTTGCATTGCTTCCACCCAACTATTGTCTTTTAGTGCTTGAGCAATGTTCTTTGGCTCTATTTGGGAAAGAAAGCAGGAGTAAAGACAGATGTTTGCAATTTCAAAATGACTTCTTGTAACTCTTTCATTCAAATCTCCAATGAAGTTTTCAGAAGGATGATTCTTTTCCACATAAGGTGTTTGTACAATCATATCTGTAGACAAATTTGTGTCAAGATTTGTTTCATTGAGATCTGGTTCTTCAATGATCAAATCAGTTTCTGCATCATGAAATTCTGGTGCTTCATCATTATGTTGTCCTGAAGTAGATGCACCATTGTTTTCTAAATTCAATCTTTGAAATAGATCTTGAAATCTTGCTGTAGATGCAGCTTCTTCTCCACTTGCTTGGTTGTTTGTGTCACCCTCATTCTGAACTTGATCATTCTGTACATCTTGATTGTCTTGATTTATTTCAGTATGATCATGTTCAGGACTGTGATTGTTTTCCTGATTATTCTCTTGATCTTGTTCAACAATATCACTTGAGGAATTCTTCACAAAAGTATATTCCTTTTCTTTTCTAGCAACCTTCTTCCATAATTCTTCCAAGTCCAATGATTTCTTTTTTTGCTCTTCAATTTCACTGGTCTTGTAGAAAGATTTATCAAAGTCTTCAGGATAAATCTTGAAGGACCTTATCAATTTCTCATGATCAAACAGCCATGCAGCACCATCAACTGTATTGAATTGATTCTCATTAAAGATGATGTCAGATGATTCTATAACACTCAAGTGGTCTTTTACATATACTCTGTAAGCTTTTGAGTGTGTAGAATATCCAACAAAGAAACAGTCTAGAGATTTTTTTTGAAACTTTTTCAAATAGTCCCTTGTGTTCAGAAGAAAACATTTGCATCCAAATGGCTTGAAAAACTTGATATAAGGCTTTCTGTTGTGAAATATTTCATATGGAGTTTTATTATGCCTTTTGTTGACAAGTACCCTGTTCTGAACATACCATGCTGTATTTAGGGCTTCAGCCCAGAAAGTGACAGGTAAATAGGCATCAGCTAACATGGTTCTTGCAACTTCAATCAAAGTTCTATTCCTTCTTTCTACAACACCATTTTGTTCAGGAGTTCTAGGAGCTGAGAATTGTTGTAGTATTCCCTTTTCTGCACAAAATTCTTGCATAACTCCATTCTTGAACTCAGTACCATTGTCACTTCTCATCATTTTAACCTTCTTATTCAACTTGTTCTCAATCATTGTTACACAACCTTTAATTAACTCTGCACTCTCATCCTTGGTACTTAGGAAATAAACCCAAGTATATCTTGAGTAGTCATCAATGATCACTAGACAATATCTTTTCTTTCCTATACTTGGCACACTCACAGGACCAAAGAGATCCATGTGAAGTAATTCAAGTACTTGATCAATTGAGTTGATGAGCATTGGCTTATGAGTAGATTTGTGTTGCTTTCCCTTTTGGCATGAACTACAATGATCTTCCAATTTGAACTCTCTTGTAGGTAAGCCTATGACATGCTCACCTTTGACAAGTCTATTCATGTTCTTTAGGTTCACATGACACAGTTTCCTATGCCACAATTTTGACTCATTTTCAGTGGCTTTGGAAACAAAACAAGCACTTCCTCTTGAAACAGCTTCTTTCATATTTAATTCATATAAGTTACCATTTCTTGGTGCCATTATCATAATCATTTCAGGTGGAATCACAAACTCAGGTTTTAGGATGAAACAGTGGGAATCATCAAAGCTGACTTTGTATCCCTTATCACACATTTGTTATATACTCAGTAGATTGTACTGAATACCTTCAACATGAAACACATTATCAAATGAAACTTTTCCATTTGTTAAGATTTCTTTTCCAACAATCTTTCCACCATTTTCGTCACTCCCAAAAGCTACAGGACCTTCATACTTTTCTTCATAATTGACAAGAGACCTCTTGTCACAAGTCATGTGCCTAGAACAACCACTATCCATGTACCATATGTCATTCAGAGGAGTGGACTGTTCCTGCATATAAGAAAAAGTTTGATTAGTTGAGTGATGAAGTGTAAGCCTTATCAACTTGCAGCTCATCAGATTCAGTTTCAGACACAGCTTGGGAAGTGAGTGTTGTTGGTTCAGGATCTTCATGAGTGAGTTCTAGATTGTCTGAATTGTCTGTTTCATAACCACACTCTCTTGGGGTTTTGACTAGTGAGGTTGAGTTCCGGTACTCAGCTGAGTCAATGGCATACTCTTTTATCACATAGTCCCCTTTTTTACAGTAGTCTCTCACATCAGAAACTTTCTCAACCTTTGTTTCTGTTTTAGTTTTCCAAAGAAAACCTTGTGGTTCATATCTATGCTTTTACAGAAACTTTTCATCACCAGTGAGTTCTGATGGTTTCTTTCTAGGATATGCATCTTTTATTCTTTTCTTCTCACTACTTGATGATCCTTGAGAACTATCAGATTTGACAGATTGAGTGTCCCTTTTTGGGATTATTCTCAAGGGTTGAGAGCTCTTTTTAACATTTTTTACATGCTTCACTAGAGATTTACCCCTTTTAACAGGGTTGTCCACATGTTTCTTGGCTTTCATTGAATGCCTTTGGCTCTCATTTTCCAGAACTTCATCTTCACAAACCTTTCCCATACCCAAGTATTTTTCATACTTCATTTTGTAGGCCACAAAGTCTTGTCCATACTTTGTTTCATCTGGGACATGAAAAGGCTTGAATTTGAGTCTTTCATTACAGGAGTCTGTATGATGACCATACTCATCACACTTCTTGCACCAAACCTTTCCTTTGAATATTTCATGTTCTTTTGGTTTCTTGAACCTTTCACTTGGTCTTGGTGAATCAACTCCAATTGTCTTTTTATGTCAGGTCCCTTGATTTCAGCTGGATCTTACTTAATCATGTCATAACTCACACAAATAGATGTTTCGACAAGAGAGTTAATGACGGGTTGCTATATTTAGAAAGACGACCGTTTGTTAAAGGCGGAATCAATAACAAACATACGGTTGCAAAATCAGTAATCAAAGGTAACCAACAAGAACAAGATTCACTCAAAAGATTTCCATTTATATCATATCAATCTTACAAAGTGGATAATTGATTTAGGGTTTCTTGAAGGTTTATCCGTACTAAGACAGCCGTCATACACACAATATTCTATTCTTAATAAATGTGTATGTCTGCCTTGTCCGTCTTGTCCTCTCGCGGCATGCCCTAAAACATTCTATTTATAGGCCTGCCACCCTAGGACAGCTGTCATTCCTTCTAGAAACCCCAAACGTACATACATATTCAAATTACATAATCAGAAAATAGTCTAAGTGTAAAACAAGTCTTCCGGGTAGGCTATGCATCAATCTTCACATTCCGAGTACGTTGTGTACTCTGCCATCCTTCAGGACTTGGTAACATAGAAGTGTGCTCGGATCAGTTTCCTGGTAGACTTTACTTAAAGATTATTTTACCAAGTAAAATACTCACCGGGTAGACTTCAATCTTCTTGACTTTTCCAGACTTTGCCCGACAAACCCTTACGAGCAACCTTGTTCTTCAATGGTCCATTTCAACACCTTGCTATAACATAACTTATTAGCAAAGTGTACTCGGGAGTATTGTTCCTTTGCTTGAGTTGAACCTTGCTCGATATTGCTTAAAGATATTCATTTCAATCATCTAGCATGTTCGGACCACTATTATTAATGAATACCTTGCCCGGTCTTCCAATCACTTGGCTTCATGGACTTGGTTAGCCAAAAGCTTACTCGGGAGTGAACTTTACTTGGTTATGAAGAACAGACTTGCTTGATAAAGTGAACCTTGCCCGGATTTACATAAACTAGTGAACCTTGCCCGACAATGCACTAATTTGCAAACCCTGCTCGGATATCCACTAAAGAAGACTACTTGAAGATAACGTTGCCCGATAGACAAAATATCATACCTGGCTAAGTAAAAGCTTGCTCGAAGGTCTAAGGTGTGCCCGGATCCATACTTAGCGAATTCTGAGGAGGTTGAGAAGATTCCAATCTTCCATGTACTTCATTTTCGTCAAATCTTTGACTCAACAATCTTCCCCTTTGGTTAATTGTTTGACTCAACAATCTCCCCCTAGATTAGAACACCTCAGCTGACTCAAAACCTTTCTAAGGTTACTTACACTTAGTCAAAATACACATCAAATCAAATGTCAAATTACATATTCAAATAACATAAACAAATTGCATATTCAAAAGCTGTCCGAAGACATTACATCACAAAGCCTAATCTAGGAATTTTGTCTTTTCCATTCATTGTAGGCAGCTTGTCTTCTCATTGCCATTACAGATGCAGCTCTTTCCCTAAAGATATTGAAAATTTGGTAGTGAATGTGCCCTTCTGGAATCACCAAATCTCTTACATCCATCAAGTCTTCATTGTGCAAGTAGGTCAAATCTGCATCTTTCTTGATTATAGCCAGAACTTTTCCATCAGAATTTTTTAGTACATAGTGACCAGCATTTTCTTTGTATTCTATTTCAGCAATGATACCATTCCTTTGCACTGTGTAGTTGGGCCGTGTCATTCTTCTTTCAAGACTTATGCATGTGTTCATATTTGACAGTGGATTCCTATCTCTGACATTCATCACAAAATCTCTCTCAGCAATGTCCATTCTTTTCAATTTTTCTGTCCTCTTTGACTTGTGTAGCTGAATCAATTTCCAACTTCTCTTTTGACTTAGGAATGGGAATCCCTTCTTTGCTTCATCCAGTAAGAACTTTGACAGATTATTCATCTGTCTTCCAGCCATCCTACTTCTGTTTCGGTAATTATACAAGTTGAGTCTGGCCATTCTTTCTAGTTGTTCTTGAGTGTATTCATAGAAGTCACCCCTCAAACTATGTCTCTCAACGATCGGCTTTCCATAATTACTTTCAGCGACTCAGTAACAGAATCAAAGTAGAGTTCTCTTGGAAGATCCATATTGGATTGTGGTCTTGTTGTCCTTTCTTGCATAGATCTACTAGATTCACCTCTTCCCCCTTGTGGATACTTTCTTGAAATTGGTGGCCTGGATGGAATGGACTTCTTTGGTTTGCTAGGCCCCAAATTAAAAGTTTTTATGTAGATTTAAGTTACCATCTCAGGTGGGAGGTTGGCCAATTCAACAATATCTTGTCCTGCCAGGTCTCTCAGAAGAAGCATCATCTTTTCTATACCAGGATTGTTAGACAATCCGGCAGGTATAAATCTTCCATCTATAAAGCTTCTGGGGTTTTCCCCTTCTCTTAGAGCCTTCATCCACTCTGCCTTCTGAATGTAGAAAAGTTCTTTTAAATCTTCCTTTTCCAAGACATTGAAGTCTTCTTCACTCATTCCCCTTTGATTTATCATAATGTTCCTAAAAATATTTATCATTTCATCATTTTCCCAAGGAATTATTCTTTCATCTTCATGTTCAGAATTTGGTTCCTTTGGGATGGATGTTTCAACAGTTCTGACTTGTTCCTTTAATTTCTCCCTCATGGTTTGAATTCTTCTTTTCTTAGCTTGAGGTTCATCAGTTGATTCAGACAGTTTGGTAGACTTTTCAATTTGAGCCCTTTTCAGCTTTTCTTTTCTTTTCAACTTATTGTACTGGTCTACCACTGATTCTCTTGACAAGTTTTCAACAATTTCATGTTTCATACCTCTTTCCAGCAAATATCCACACATCCCTCCATATTTCTTCTTCAGAGCCTCAATCTTTTCAAGTTCATCATTCTCTTTGACAAATTTTCTTTCACTTTCTCTCTTTCACTATTGTAGAGGTCTTGAAGTTTATCAAAATTGAAGTGAGATAGATCTTTCTCTGAATAGTTATGCCTTCTGAGGTATTCTCTAAACTTTTGACTCTCCCTGTTTTTCTCTTCCATCTTTTTCTTGAGTCCATCTCTCTCTTTATCCAGTCTCTTTTGCAACTGATCATCATCAAGATCAGCCAACGTTTCAAAACTTATCCCATATCTTCTCAGCTTTATAACCAATGGATTATTCTTTTTAGCTTCTCTCATACTCAATTCAATGTTTGCCCTCTGTTCATCAGTCATTACAACTTGTGGGGACACAACATTTGTAGCTTTGACACTCTTACCTTGATCATTCTCAGGATCATCATTATCATCATCAGAATCCTCAGACCCATCCTCTCCTTCAGTTAAGTCATTCATAGCATCAATCTTTGGTTCATCAGAGGATGGATGATCTGGTTCACTTCTTATTGGCACATCAGGAACACCCTGAACCTTCTCACCTGGTTGCAAGGATTGCAGTGGGACAACCCTTATAGGACTAGCATAATCTTCTGGAGTTTCAACAAAGTACTTGTTCCGGTCATCACACTTTCCCTTCTTGGCAGATCTTTCATGCTCAGTCTGCTAGGGTGCCCTCTTCTTCTCATGTAGGTCTTAGCAAACCTATTGACTTTCTCTGCAAATTCTTCATGTAATTTTGAAAGTCTTTCTCTTTTTTTTTCAAGTGTTTCATGAGGTTCAGTCACATTCACCCTTTCTGACCAGCTGTCAGTTGGGTTCTTCTTCAAATCTTCTCTCACCTGTTCAGTCCATTTCTTGGTAGCCATTGAAGCAATGGACTTACCAATTTCTTCTTCAATCATTACATCAGTATTCAAGTTGGCAGGTTCAGCAGTTTCTGAGGACTTTCTTTCTTGTTGATTCTGGGATTGAAACATGCTAACCACCATAGCAAGGGAATTGTTAGCTTCCTCACCTCTGTTCATCATAATCAATGTTTCAATTACTTCTTGATCAGCCACATCATCAATAATTTCTTTTGCAAGTTTGGCTTGTTTAATCAAGATTTCCTGTTCTTCCATTTCTTCAGGAGTTAGGGATTGAGCCAGTATCTCCCTATCCCTTGTTTCTCTCAAGATATTTTGTTGTTCTCTTAGGGCATCAGCAGCAACAATATCATTATCTTTAAATAGTACATCCTTTTCAGGATATGCCTTGACAGGCTCTTCTACACTGATTTTTTCTTTTCCTTTCCCAATCCTCCTCCTCACATCCTTTTCATCCTCAGACTGTACATAGTCATCAATCTCTTTTTCCAGTGCCTCTAACTCAGGATCATACTCTGCCCTCTTGGAGCTTTCTGGTTGTTCAGTTTAAGTGATGGGCTCCTCAGCAGCAGTATTCCCTTCATTCAACACTTCAGTCTCAACTCCAGTTAGAATGTCAATTAAGACATCAGTAGCTATATCAGTAGCAGCTACATTTTCTTCAACATTTATCTTTTCTATCACATCCTCTGTCTCAACATTTTCTTCACTCCATACTACTCTCAGAATCTCATCATTCACATCATACTCCTGTTCTGCAACATCAGACATATCTGCTTCATAATTAATCTCTTCAATTATCCTCTCCTCACTATCCTCATCCTCACTATCATACATATTCAAAATTAATTTTAAACTATCAGCAGTCTCCACAACTGTTTCAGTTTCTTCAACATTCACACCAGAGACAGTTGGCCTATACACATTCTCACCCTGTTTTGGGGCAGCTGAGGTCTTCTCAACCTCCTGCACCAGGGCTTGAATTCTCAAGTTTGCTTGTACCAACTTCTCTAATAGCATCACATTTTCATTAGTCACCTCCTCATTTCTTCTTCTCAACTCAGCATTTTCTATCATTAAGTCCAGATTTCTTTGGAATGTGTCTGTATGTGAGGTTGTAGGTGGTGATGCAGAAAAAGGTTCAAACTCAGGTTGTTTTGTGGTGTGAGTTTGGAAAATGGATGGTGGTGGTGATTGTGTATGAGGTGGGCTTGAAATGAATGGACCAGTATGAATTGGGCTTGTTGGTGGTGGTGTTGTTTGTGGTGGTGGAGATGTATGAGGTGGGCTTGAAATGAATGGATCAGTATGAATTGGGCTTGTTATTGGTGGTGTTTGTGGTGGTGGAGATGTATGTGTTGATGATGGTATAATTGGTTGGTCAATGTGTGGTGGTGACTGTGGTGGTGTTGGAATAGGTTGTTCTATTTGCTCAGATTGCTCCCCCTGATCAGGTGCAACTATCTCCATAGCTACTCCAGCTCCTCCTTCATCTCCATCAACATTATCATCTCCATCATCAGAGTCTCCATCATCATCACTCTCATCATCATCTCCTCCTTCCTCATCTGAGCTTAACTCAGGCACTGGCATTATTTCCAAATTATGATCCAACAACCATGGTAGAATTTCAAATGGAACTTCAGAATTGAATCTATTGGCCACACTCGGATTCTTAATTCTGTTGTATGTGTTAGGGATCTGCACTAGGTGTGTAATTCCCATAGTTGGTAAATCTTGTAATTCTCTGTTAAAGATTATCTGCAAGAACCTTGGGTATTGCAAAAATCTATCATTCTCAGCTTTTTTCAAATTTGAAATTAATCCCTCAAAGATCATCTTTGAGAAATTAAATGGCAAATCATAAATGATTCCAACAGTGGCATTTGCTAGATCACGACTCATCAAGGTCCATGATCCTTTCCTTGGAGCAAACCCATGTATCACATGGTGAATGAGGAATCTATACAGCATTGGAAACATCCCCTTTTGAAACTGCCCATCATGTACAGTTCCCTGATAACCCATCGTCTCTTCAAAGATCCTCATCAGGTGATCAGTGTTGAAATTAATATGATTATGATCATCATCATTCAACCGTAAACATCTTCTGATCATCCTTTCTGTCACATGTATCTCATGGCTAGCAGCAGATGCTTCAATTCTTTTCCCAGTGATATCTTCAACAAGTTCCACAGATCTCCAGAAATCCAGTGAATGATTTCTGTAGATGACAGGATTTTCAGTGAAGGCAAATCTGACATTTGACCGAGCCATCCATGTAATCATTCTTTCCATCGACTCGTTGTCAGGTGTGACTTGTAAAAGTGCACACATATTGTGCTTCTTCTCGAAGAAGTATTTGGGTTGTTCTTCTTCTGCCATATCTGAACATCACAATCAAACATATTCAAAGCGAAATTAGTCATAAAGTTCAGTACTTTAAATAATTTAAAGGTATAAAAATGAAGAGGAACGAGAGAAAAAATCATCAAGAACCTATTCTTCGACAAATTTATAACCTAAACAAAGAAAGAGAGTATTAGTAATCAGATACATAATCAAAGCCCATTATAGTCTAATCGTGATCGGAAAACACATTATTATTGCTTACCGAGTCGGAATTAGAGGGCTAATTCAAGTTAGGGTTTGGATTAAAGATGAATGTGATAAGTCGGTTTAGGTTTCTTTGCGAGTAAGCAGTTAAAGTGGAAGTAGAGAGAGGGAAAAGTAATGTTGAAAATTTTGCCTAACTCCCTCTTATATACCTTTTGAAAGTGGGTTTTAAATGCCTTTTGTCGTTTAGTGAGTTATTAGCTGTCACACAGTAACATTATCCACTTGATATATTAAAACATTTATTTACCCTTTTAGTAAACTTTACTTGGAAAATTTTAACATATAACTAAAGTCTACTCTGTATACTTCCACTTACACCAAACTTACCCGAATAATAAAAACATCAAACCTTGCTTGGTCAAGTTAAGTAATTTAAAGTCAAGATACTATGAAGAAAGCTTACCCGAAACACTAGATTTCTTGAGAAATTAATCACAAGGCATATAATCAAGTATGAAATATCAAATAAGCATCCTTACTAGGAATCAATCAAGATCCCCATATAAATTTCTTGAATTCAAATTAAATGACTTAATCTAGCATAAACCCTAATGAAATAAGGATCATAATTAATCAATCATACTTAACAACATATTCAATCAAGCATACTTGGAAGCATAGTGTGCCCAAGCAACCTTTACAATGTTTAATGTGCCCGAACAACCTTCTTATGCAAAGTGTACCCGAATAACCTTCCTAGAATACAAAGTGTTCCCGGAAAGAACATCTAGCATACAGTGTACTCGGAAAGTCAAGTTTTGAAATTACCAAGTATATTAAGGGAACAAAAGTGTACCCGAAATACAAAGTGTGCCCAGAAAACTAAGTTTGCCCTAAAACACTTGTAATTTCAAAGAGATCATAAACACAAATATCACAGAGCATGCTAGGTATGAAATTAAAATACATAAACATGTACGTGTGCTATCGTCTAAAATTTCAAAGAGCTTGCCCAAAAATACTATGTTAGCAGTAAGCTTACAAGGATACACATATTTAATCATCAGGTATGCCCTTACCCGAAAATGACAAACTTAAATAATAATATCTAAGTGTGCCCGGAAAGGTTAACAAACCTTTACTAACAACATATTCATACAAATCACAAAGCTTACTCGGTGTACTAACTTAAGTTCACAAATTTTTCTTGAACTAACAATCAGCATATAAAATGCAAAGCTTGCCCGAAACAGGAATTTCTCAAGACTTCAAGCTTGCTCGGGAAATGAGTACACCAGTATACTCTACCCGGAAAGTGTAAAAACTTCAAAGCATGCCCGAAAATCGTAAACTTAGTAAATAATGACTAAGCTTGCTCGGAAAGGTCATAAAGCATCAAACCGTACCCGAAAATACATATTCAAACATATTCAACTATTTTGTGCTCGGAAAGGTTATAAAACATCAAACCTTACCCGAAAATACATATTCAAACATATTCAACTGTTTTGTGCTCGGAAAGTTATAAAACATCAAACCTTACCCGAACTTACATATTCAGCCAATTAAAGGCAAAATGCAACACTTTTTGACTTAAACCACTTTGTCAAAATATATATTTCATTACATATCATAGTTTAAGAGCAAATGGTGCATTTAGAGATCAAATTTCAGTTGTATTTCACTTCAAAACAGTTTGTTCCATTTTTCTGAAAAGATCTCAAGAATGGGATCATATTGACTAAGTAGCTTTCTCAATACTTCATTCTTAGCATTATTATGACAACATAGATAGGTTAACAGCAGGTATAAACTTAGCATGAATTTCATCTCTTTGGTGATATGATTAAGGTTCAATTTAAGCATAATGCATTAATGGTCAACACTGTGCTATGATGCCTCATATCTCTTCTCAAAGCTTATTTGGATTTCCCCAGATCACCCCAATTTGACTCCAACCTCCTGTATTTGGTCAAAAATTGTTTTTTGTATGACAGAACTTATTGGATCTTTTTGTATTTTTTTTATATTCAAACATATATAGAGGTTGAACGTTGGACTTACAGTTCAAATAACAGGCCTTTCATTCAAGATGAGACAGATTTTGTCAACATCTTTGTAGTTCTTGTTGTATCCCTCTTGTTTGACAAAATATTTAAAACACTTATCAACTTTTGGTTGATTTATTCATTCTTCCCCTTGTTTTTGATATTTTCTCAAATTTTCTAACACATGTTCTTTGTCATATTTAAAGATGTTTCATTTTTGGTTGACCAAATAACAGCAGGCTTGTGTATGACTGGGTAATCACTTTTCTGCCTATCATTTGGAGAGATTTATCTTGAGACATGCAAAGACAACTATGTATCTCCACATAAAGATTAGCATATTCATTATGTTTATATCACCTTAAATTTTACATCATCATGAGAAAGCAACCATACATGTTAATGACTATACTAAGGCCTTTTTAGCCTATTAAATCCATATGATTGGCTAAGTAGTCAATGTACTATCATTTCCTATTAAAACACAGTTTAATATTCAATCACCCCAATATCTCTTCATTGGCATGTACATGGCTATCCTGTTTGACCAAAAGTGGTCAACAGAACCAAACATACATGTGAATATATGTCCTTTCAAAGTCAGAGCTATTGACATAGTTTTAAGTGAAGGAATAAGAAATAAGTCATAATTGCCCCAAATGCATTCAGTTTTTAGGTCAATGGCTATCCTTTGAATCTGTAGAGATTCAAGGACCAAACATACACAAGTGCTTGTCCTTCCAACTGGGCAAATGACATAATTTTCAGCAAAAACAACTACTTGAGACTTTTCTTTAAAACTCCTTCTTTTAAGCTTCTTTCAAGCTTGAACTGAATAATCTTATCATATCTCTTCACCATTAACAACATGCTCATGTTTTGATCAAAATAAAGTATTCATGCAAAATTCATTGTAGAATTCATTTTATCACTTAATTTTGACATAAAACAAATTTTGACATAAACAGTTGTAACATAATCAAATCTTAATCAAACTTAATATTATCAGGACAAGTTGACAGTACATTCATTCAAAGTCTAACCTATCTTTATAACATTAGAAGATCAGATAAAGCACATATTCAAGCAATTAAGCAATGATGTCAGATAAGCTTACTCTAACAATTAAATCTTAACAGAGACACTTATACTAACATCACAAATGCACAACAACTGATAATCAAACAAGCATATCAATCAGATCAATCATGTCAAAACTCTGCAATTATCATCAGTTAAAGCACATATCAGTTTAAATATTCTGTAGCATAATCAGTAACATACTCAAGCATATTCACATAACATTCAATTTGTGAAACCTCTAAATAAAATAATCAGTTGGCACATAGAGGTACACAACCAGGCACACATCCTTAATCAGATTTCATCAGAGTTGATCATTCCCAGGGCTTTTAAAAGAAAGTTGAACCTGGTTCTATCAAGTGGTTTAGTGAATAGGTCAGACAAATTATCACTTGTATCAACTCTTTGCATTTCAATCAAACCTTTTTCACTGCAATCTCTGATGAAGTGATGTCTGATTTCAATGTGCTTAGTTTTAGAATGTTGAACTGGATTCTTAAAAGTAAAATATGCAGCAGTATTATCAATAAGAATAGGGGTGTTCAGAAAATTCAAACCATAGTCCAACATTTGGTTTTGAATCCATAGAACTTGTGCACGGCAGGCAGATGCAGCAACATATTCAGCTTCTGCAGTAGAAGTTGAGACTGTAGTCTGTTTTTTGCATTGCCATGACATTAGTCTTTCACCCAAAAATTGACATCCTCCTGATGTTGACTTTCTACTCATGTTACATCCATCATAATCACTGTCTGTATATACAATCAGATCAAAAGATTGGTTCTTTGGATACCAAATTCTTAAGTCTGGTCTTCCCTTTAAATATCTGAATATTCTCTTAAAAGCATTCATGTGGGAGACTTTTGGACTTGATTGAAATCTTGCACACACACATACAGCAAACATGATATCTGGTCTTGTTGCAGTCAGATACATCAGAGATCCAATTTTGGCTCTATATTCATGTTCATCAACAGGCTCCCCCTTTTCATCTGTAATCATCTTTTCTTTGGTGTCCATTGGAGTTGAAGTAGTCTTGTACTCATGACAGTTGAACTTGTTCAAGATGTCCTGCACATATTTGTTTTGGGGAATGAAGATCCCTTCAGCTTTCTGTTGAACTTGCAATCCAAGAAAGAAGTTCATTTCACCCATAGAACTCATGTTGTATTTGGACTTCATTACCCCTTCAAACTCCATGCACATTTGTTCATTTGTAGATCCAAAGATGATGTCATCCACATACACTTGTAACAGAAGTAAGTTTGATCCCTTTCTTTTGTAGAAGAGTGTCTTGTCAATGGCTCCTCTTGTAAAACCATTTTCAAGAAGATGATTTAACAGCTCATCATACCATGCTCTAGGAGCCTGATGCAATCCATAAAGGGCTTTGTTTAGCTTATACACCCTGTTAGAATACATTGGATCCTCAAACCCTGGAGGTTGAGCTACATACACCTCTTCATCAATCTTTCCATTTAGAAATGCAGACTTAACATCAAGCTGGAACACTTTAATGTTTTTTGAGGCAGCATATGCAAGAAAAATCCCGATAGCTTCAAGTCTTGCAACAGGAGCAAAGATTTCCTCAAAGTCTATTCCTTCTTCTTTAAGACATCCTAGTGCTACAATTTTAGCTTTGTTCTTAATCACCAAATCCCTTTCATCCCTTTTGTTTCTAAAAACCCATTTGGTTCCTATTGCGTATCTGTCTATTGGCCTATTAACAAGATCCCACACAAGTAGGCTGAACTGTGCCAGTTCCTCTTGCATTGCTTCTACCCAACTATTTTCTTTCAGTGCTTGAGCAATGTTCTTTGGCTCTATTTGGGATAGAAAGCAGGAGTAAAGACATATGTTTGCAATTTCAGAATGAGTTCTTGTAACTCTTTCATGCAAATCTCCAATGATGTTTTCAGAAGGATGATTCTTTTCCACATAAGGAGTCTGTATAATCATATTTGTAGACAAATTTGTGTAAAAATTTGTTTCATTGAGCTCTGGTTCTTCAATAATCAAATCAGTTTCTGCATCATGAAATTCTGGTGCTTCATCATTATGTTGTCCTGAAGTAGATGCACCATTGTTTTCTAAATTTAATCTTTGAAATAGATATTGAAATCTTGCTGTAGATGCAGCTTCTTCTCCACTTGCTTGGTTCCTTGTGTCATACTCATTCTGAACTTGATCATTTTGTACATCTTGATTGTCATGATTGTTCTCAGTATGATAATGTTCAGGACTGTGATTATTTTCTTGATCTTGTTCACAAATGTCACATGAGGAATTCTTCACAAAAGTATACTCCTTTTCTTTTCTAGCAACCTTTTTCCATAATTCTTCTAAGTCCAGTGGTTTATTCTTTTTCTCTTTAATTTCACTGGTCTTGTAGAATGAGTCATCAAAGTCTTCAAGATAAATCTTGAAAGACCTTATCAATTTCTTATGATCAAACAACCATGCTGCAACATCAACTGTATTGAATTGATTCTCATTAAAGATGATGTCAGATGATTCTATGACACTCAAATGGTCTTTCACATAAACTTTGTAGGCTTTTGAGTGTGTAGAATATCCAACAAAGAAACAATCCAGGGATTTTGTTTGAAACTTGTTCAAATAGTCCCTTGTGTTCAGAAGAAAACATTTGCATCCAAAGGGCTTGAAAAACTTAATGTAAGGCTTTCTGTTGTGAAATATTTCATATGGAGTTTTGTTATGCCTTTTGTTGACAAGTACCCTATTCTGAACATAGCGGGCTATATTTATGGCTTCAGCCCAAAAGGTGACATGCAGATTAGCATCTGCTAACATGGTTCTTGCAGCTTCAATTAAAGTTCTATTTCTTCTTTCTGCAACACCATTTTGTTCAGGAGTTCTAGGAGCTGAGAATTGTTGTTGTATTCCTTTTACTTCACAAAATTCTTGCATAACTCCATTCTTGAACTCAGTGCCATTGTCACTTCTCATCATCTTGACTTTCTTATTCAGTTTGTTCTCAATCATTGTTAGACAACTCAGCAGTCTCATCATTGGTACTTAGGAAATAAACCCAAGTGTATCTTGAATAGTCATCAATGATCACAAGACAATATCTTTTCTTCCCTATACTTGGCACACTCACAGGACCAAAGAGATCCATGTGAAGTAGTTCAAGTACTTGATCAATTGAGTTGATGAGCTTAGGCTTATGAGTAGATTTGTGTTGCTTTCCTTTTGGCATGACCTACAATGATCTTCCAATTTGAACTCTCTTGTAGGTAAGCCTATGACATGCTCACCTTTGACAAGTCTATTCATGTTCTTTAGGTTCACATGACACAGTTTCCTATGCCACAATTTTGACTCATTTTCAGTGGCTTTGGAAACAAAACAAGCACTTCCTCTTGAAACAGCTTCTTTCATATTTAATTCATACAAGTTACCATTTCTTGGTGCCATTATCATAATCATTTCAGGTGGAATCACAAACTCAGGTTTTAGGATGAAACAGTGGGAGTCATCAAAACTGACTTTGTATCCCTTATCACACATTTGTGATATACTCAGTAGATTGTATTGAAGACCTTCAACATGAAATACATTATCAAATGAGACTTTCCCATTTGTTAAGATTCCTTTTCCAACAATATTTCCACCATTTTTATCACTCCCAAAAGCTACAGGACCTTCATACTTTTCTTCATAATTGACAAGAGACCTCTTGTCACAAGTCATGTGCCTAGAACAACCACTATCCATGTACCATATGTCATTCAGAGGAGTGGACTGTTCCTGCACATACAAAGAAAGTTTGATCAGTTGAGTGATGAAGTGCAAGTCTTATCAACTTGCAGCTCATCAGATTCAGTTTTAGACACAGCTTGGGAAGTAAGTGTTGTTGGTTCAGGATCTTCATGAGTGGGTTCTAGGTTGTCTGAATTGTCTGTTTCATAACCACACTCTCTTGGGGTTTTAACTAGTGAGGTTGAGTTCTGATACTCAGTTGAGTCAGAGGCATACTCCTTTATCACATAGTCCTTCTTTTCAGAGTAGTCTCTCACATCAGGAACTTGTTCAACCTTTGTTTCTATTTTAAGTTTCCAAAGAAAACCTTGTGGTTCATATCCATGCTTCATCAGAAACTTTTCATCACCAGTGAGTTCAGTTGGTTTCTTTCTAGGATATGCTTCTTTTCTTCTTGTTTTCTCACTGTTTGATTATCCTTGAGAACCATCAGAATTGACAGACTGAGTATCCCTTTTTGGGATTATTCTCAATGGTTGAGAGCTCTTTTTAACATTTTTCACATGCTTCACTGGAGATTTACCCCTTATAACAGGTTTGTCCACATGTTTCTTGGCTTTCATTGAATGCCTTTGGCTCTCAGTTTCCAGAACTTTCTCTTCACAAACCTTTCCCATACCCAAGTATTTTTCATACTTAATTTTGTAGGCCACAAAGTCTTGGCCATACTTTGTTCCATATGGGACATGAAATGGTTGAAACTTCAATCTTTCATTGCGGGAGTCTGTATGATGACCATACTCATCACACTTCTTGCAACAAACCTTTCCTTTGAATATTTCATGTTCTTTTGGTTTCTTGAATCTTTCACTTGGTCTTGGTGAATCTACTCCAATTGTCTTTTTAGATTTCAAACTGTCAAAATCAATTAGAAGGGAACAAATTCAGCTATCCTAATGTCACTTCTTTCTACTTTCCCTTTAACAAAGACAATTTCCCTTAAACTCAAAGGTTCCTCCTCTATGTTTTCCCTTTGTCTTGATTTCCTCTTTTAATATTCCTCCATTGTTTCAACTTCTCCAATGTCAAAGTCTTCAATGCTTGAGAAAATAGGGTAAACTGGAATAAAGTTTTCAATATTCACATCTTCTTTTACCCTTTTCTTGCCTTTTTGCTTTAATTTTTCCAATAATTCTTTGCTTGGAGGTCTCACTGCATTGTAATTTACCTTTTTCTTTTCACATATATCAAAGGACACATGTTCTCTCTTTGTTCTTTCATTCTGTTTCTTCATTCTTGATGTGACAGGTGGATATTTTGAAAGTTTGTCAATGGATTTTGGCTTCTTGTATCTTCTTCCTCTTTCAGCAGCTTTGAGTTCCTCTTCAGTAATTTGATCACTCAAATCACTCAAGTCATCTTGATTCAAATCAATTGACTCAAGGTCATCTTCAGAGACTTGAACTCCAATTGACTTTTCTTCTTTCAACTCTTTCTTCACAACAAACTCTCCTTCTTCACTCACCTCAAAATTCTTGTACAAATCCACAAGTTCTTTTTTGTCTTGAAAGACATCTTTGAATTGTTGTAGATATGCATTTCTTTTCTCTTTATCTTGGCATAAAGTTGTTGTTGAAAGGTGGTGGTACTGCTTTGTACTTGTCTTCTTCTTTAACTTGAATTAAAATTCCACAGATGTTTCCAGTGGAGACCAAGTTCTTCAAGAATTCATTGTCAGCTTGTAGTTTTGTGTTTAGCACCTTCTCTTCTATAATCATTTTCTTCAACCCATCAATTTCAGTGGTGAATCTTTTCTGAGCTCTGTAACTGTTTACACAGTCTTCTTCCAAACTTTTCATTCTTTCATCACTCACTAGTTCACTTGACTCATATGCATTGATGATACTTTGTTTCTTAAAAAACTCGCTTTCCAGGTTGCCTACTTTCATTTTCAGTTCATTGATAACTTCAGTTAAATCAATAGTAGGAGAAGAATGTACCTGAGATGATGATCCAGTTTCTTTCTCAATTATGGCCATGAATGCTACATTAGCCCTCTTGTTATCATCTGCAATGTCTTCTTCATGATTGCTCCAATCAAAGTTGCCCTCATGCTGTGTTGTTACAACAACATTTCCTTGATTTCTGATCTGGATCTGATTGACTGGAACAGTGTTGTTTGGAACATTTTGATGGTTTTGATTGTTTTTTCTTTGAAAACCTTGATTCTGATGCATTCCTTGATCATGATTGTTTATTTGAGGTTGAATGTTGTTGAAGTTGGGATTATAGTTGTTGTTGGGATTGTTGTTGAAGTTGTTGGTGTTGGGTCTCTGCTGATATTGAGTCTGTTGTTGATACTGAGGCTGCTGATTTCTTGGTTGGTTTTGAAATTGGTTCACTTGGAAATTTCTTGGCATGTTACATTCTCTTGCAAAATGACCAGGCTGTTGGTAGTTGTAGCAGATGGCTTTTGACTTGTCAAAACCAATTCTTTCATTTGGTCCTGATAGGAGTGACCTACCAGTCCTGTTATAAAGCCTCTTGCTTCTAAGAGCCAACATGGTTGTTTGCCACTTCAAATCCATGTCCTCCAAATCATCAACATCTATCTGCTCAAGATCATCTTGTACTACACTTGTATGAATTAGATTCTTTGCAACAAATGCATTATATGACTCAGTGAACATTGAAAGAAAGGCTTGAGTATCACTGCCTTGACCATTTCCACCACTAGTGTGAGGAACAATCCCACTTGCCATAGAGGTAGAATCAGTGTCATCAATCAGCTGCACATTGAACCTTTGCTGGTTTCCTTGATTGCTAACACCAACAAATGATTTTGGAGTATCAGAATTAAGTTCAACAGGTTCTTCAATGATAGGAATCTGCTGTTGATTCTTGATAGTCAAATTACCCATAGGTGCAATCAATGCATTTGAAACATTGAAGCAGGGTTTTTCCTCCTTAATCATTTCATTCTCTATCATCTTTATTTCTGCTGCTTGAAGAAAGCACACTACATCATCCACTTTTAGCTCATTGAAGTTGTGCTTTATAAGGATGAACTTGCAGGCAGTATACCATTCCTTTGGCATAGAGTTGAGCAGCTTGGTATTGAGGTCAAAGTAAGTCATTACATAATCTTTGGTTCTGAGATCATTCACAATGCCCAGAAACCTCTCCAAAATTGATTTCAACCTTTCTCCTTCTTTATACTTGAATCTTTCTAGCAGCTGCTTCAATCTCTTCTTCTTGATGTTTTTAAGTTCAACATTTCCCTCAAAAATTTCAAGTATTGCATCATACATTGCCTTGGCATTGGGATGATGTGCAACCTTCGTAAGTATTTCCCAAGACATACCTAGCTTCAACATAGCTAAAGCCTTGTCATCTACCTTTCTCATCCTTACTCTTACAGCAGCAATTGTTGCCTGATTTGCACCTTCTGCAACTTCCCCTTGTGGACCATTCTTGATGAAGTTCCACATATCAACATCATTCTAGCAAACGGTTGCTTCAAACAAGACCTTCCATTTAGTGAAATTCTCTTGTCTAGACAGCCTAGGAATCTTGTTAGTAGAGACTTCTTGTTCCTCGTAACCAGACATTTTGAGAAATCAAAAGTAGTTTCTTTGTAAAAAACAGAGTTCAAAATAATCAGATCTGAAAACTGATTGTTCTATTCAGAGGTGTCTGATGCGATAAGAGCAAGATTTATATATAAAGATTAAAACTTTGATTAAAATAAGGAAGAGAAAACACCAAATGATTGTATATCTAGAAGAAAAATGAAGAACAAAGCTGCTGACGTCACGTTTCAATGTAACAGTGGTCTGCTGACGTCATTCTTCTTCAAATCTTCAATCAGCAACAATCTTTCCAAAATAGCAGCAACAAGCTTTGATACCACTTGTCAGGTCCCTTGATTTCAGCTGGATCTTACTTAATCATGTCATAACTCACACAAATAGATGTGTCGACAAGATAGTTAATGACGGGTTGCTATATTTAGAAAGACCACCGTTTGTTATAGGCGGAATCAATAACAAACATACTGTTGCAAAATCAGTAATCAAAGGTAACCAACAAGAACAAGATTCACTCAAAAGATTTCCATTTATATCATATCAATCATACAAAGTGGATAATCGGTTTAGGGTTTCTTGACGATTTATCCGTACTAAGACAGCCGTCACACACACAATATTCTATTCTTAATAAATGTGTCTGTCTACCTTGTCCGTCTTGTCCTCTGGTGGCGTGCCCTAAATCATTCTATTTATAGGCCTGCCACCCTAGGACAGCTGTCATTCCTTCTAGAAACCCCAAACGTACATACATATTCAAATTACATAATCAGAATATAGTCTAAGTGTAAAACAAGTCTTCCGGGTAGGCTTTGCATCAATCTTCATTTTCCGAGTACGCTGTGTACTCTGCCATCCTTCAGGACTTGGTAACATAGAAGTGTGCCCGGGACCAGTTTCCGGGTAGACTTTACTTGAAGAGTATTTTACCAAGTAAAATACTCACCGGGTAGACTCCAGTCTTCTTGACTTTGCCAAACTTTGCCCGAAAAACCCTTACGAGCAACCTTGTTCTTCAATGGTCCATTTCAACTCCTTGCTATAAAATAACTTATTAGCAAAGTGTACTCGGGAGTACTGTTCCTTGCTTGAGTTGAACCTTGCCCGATGTTACTTAGAGATATTCCATTTATACATCAAGCTTGTTCGGACCACTATTATTGATGAATACCTTGCTCGGTCTTCCAATCACTTGGCTTCATGGACTTGGTTAGCCAAAAGCTTAATCAAGAGTGAACTTTACTTGGCTTTGAAGAACAGACTTGCTTGATAAAGTGAACCTTGCCCGGATTTACATAAACTAGTGAACCTTGCCCGGCAATGCACTAATTTGCAAACCCTGCTCGGATATCCACTAAAGAAGACTACTTGAAGATAACCTTGCCCGATAAACAAAATATCGTACCCGGCTAAGTAAAAGCTTGCTCGGAGGTCTAAGGTGTGCCCGGATCCATAATTAGCGAATTCTGAGGAGGTTGAGAAGATTCCAATCTTCCATATACTTCATTTTGGTCAAATCTTTGACTCAACAGCCTCGCCTTTGAACGTCAAGGCAGAGTATTGAATCTTTTCCTCGTCCGAACACTTGCTTGTAATCACTATTGTCTCTATATCTTCGAGCCACCTCACGGTTGTGATGGCTCCCTTGTCACCATGGAATTCTTTCGGCCCATAGTACTTAAAGTCTTTAAACGAACATCCACCAATCTTGAGTTTCTTAAATTATTGACGAACCCCACCATCAGCGTTTGATTCATGCACACTTTCTTCCCTATGAGATGGTCTAGAACGTGGTTTAGTAACGGATATGAGAGAAGGATTTTCAGATTGTGAATGTTTTGTTTGTCTAGATTGGGATCGAAATTCAGATTCTTCCTTAACAGCCTTTTTAATCATTTGTTGGATTTGATTCACATATTTATCGGGGATTGGTTCCTCATGTTCTTTCTCGGGACCTTTCCCTTTCTCTTCTCGTTTCTCGGCTTCCTTTCGGGAAACCTATCGGTTATCACTTTGTCTAGACATGATTTTATTCTTTATCTGAAATTTAACATATTTCTTTTCTTAATACATAAATTTTATTTATTTCACATATATACATATCATAAAATGATATGTATATTATTCTACAACATACTTATATATCGTTTAAGCGATATATAAACTCCTATCCTTATTACATTGTATATTACACATAGCATACAAACTATCTTAACATACAACTTCAACTCTTGAAAATATGCCATCAACACCATCATCCTCTCAATCCTTTATGAATTTCTTCACCACCTTGGTTAACTTGTTGCACTTTCGAAGAAGCTTATCTCCTATCATCTTCTTTTTCTTCTCATCCACGGCAATTTTCTTCCTAAGGTCATCAGTTTCGTGTAAGGCTCGATCCAAATTCTCCTCTTGTGATTGTGGCATCTCGTTTGGGTATCCATACTTCGGAGGTGGGTCACGGTAACCCATCATCACTATGTCATAATGGTTCTTCGGATTTGGATACGGAGATGTTGTCACGTCAGAGGGATAGTTGAAGAATGCATTGGCAGCTTCATTTTGCTCACGGATCTCATTGGCATGTTCTTCAATGGATGGAATCTCACCTTGGTATGGTGGAAAGCTTGATGACGCCTTACCCTTGAGTTCATGGAGAAATTGCATATACGGGTCGACCGAACCATAGCTTGGAGTTGAGTGTTGTTCTTCCATTGATGTGGTTACTTCATTTGGATTGTCTGGATATTCCTCTTCGGGCTCTGTTTCCTCTTCCGGTTCCTCTTCTGGTTCCTCTTCTGTCATTGCCGGCATGTGGATCTTCTCATATGGCATTGTCACTCTCATCTTTGGCTTACGAGATGGCTCTTCCTTGTTGATGTGAGAATCGGCAGAATCCATAGTTGAAGTGCCGGTATGCCACCTTCGTTGATCGGAGTGGCATTGCATCCAATCTGATGAGGGAGATTTTGGTTCCTCCTTGATTGGTATATTGGAGAGGAAAGCATATGAAGGGTGAGGATTTGGTGGTAAGTGTGTTGATCCTCCAGATGAGTAATACGGTGGGATTTCGGTTGGTTGATAAGTCGGGATCTCAGTAGGATGATATGTCGGGACCCTTGATGGTTGATACATCGGTAGACTTGTTGGATGGTAGCTGGAATGCCTTGGTGCTTGATACTCTTGATGCAGAGTGTTATCTAGATGGTAGATTGGACTTGGATTGGGGTTTTGGTTATGTTCTTTGAAGAATGATTCAAAATAATCCTTGCTCATGATGCCTCTTGGGAATTTGTAATACTTCCTTGCTCTTCTTGCTTCATTATCATAGTACTCCATTAATTTCTCGTAAGACATCTTTATTGGGTGGTTTAGATTGAGGAGAGGGAAAGAAAGAGTTACCAACCAATCTTATCCCTATTCAAATAAACAAATAAATATTTCCTATGCTTGGATCGAAGCTTGGGTATTGTTTTATGATACCCAATTCGCTAAGATCGATGACTCTGATACCAACCTGTCACACCCCTATTTTAGGCCTAGGAGTGCGACCATTAATTGGTACCATTTTTGTATATAAATCAGAGTTACGGTTTATAGCGGAAGACTTTTATAAAATATAAGGATCAAACTTGTAAATATTTACATTACGAAAAGACGAGACAAAAGTCTCGTTTAGTATTTACTTGTTTATATGTTTTACAAAAAAAACATCATATTTTAATATTCAAACAAAATTATCCGAGCCATCGGATTCTTGAGCTCTTCATCTTTCAAGCTCTAATCTTGGTTACCTGCAAAATGTTAATAAAATACGTCAGCAACGAATGCTGGTGAATATGCTGACGCTAAAATATTTTCTTTTACTTAATCACCCCTCGAGACCACGTAAGTCTCAGCCCATCTTGGCTTAGGAATAATCAAGTTAAACAATCATCATAAACTCGAGTCTCTACACTAGGTCACCTCAGCAAAACACCGCAGCGTTTCGACATAACTTTGGTACCATAAATATACACATGGTCAGTCTCACTCGGGCAAAACTTAGGTTCGGCTCATCGTGGCTGAAGGTCGTGACCAAGCGTGGTGCGATGTGCCCACCGCGTTCCACATATGTAAGGATCCAGACAAACGTATACCACAGCCTGAGGGCTAGGCTTATACTCTTATTTACAATGTTTTTAGAGACACGTAGCCTCATGTAAAGTTTTACACATAACACGTTTGATTGTTTGAAAACAAGTTTAAAAAAGTGGGGCGTATTCACCTTTTCATTGGGATCGGCTTCCAACACCGTCCATGAGTCTTTCTTTTGCTATATCGCACCTATAGTACGAGTATAACTTTTGTTAGTCGGATACACGATCCGGCTTAAGACCTTTAGTCTTATTTATCTCGATGAACCTTTAGTTCATTATCTCCTTTTACTTTAAAACCTTTAGTTAAAAAGTAATTTTTATAAACCTTTAGTTTTTTTATAAAACCCTACGTTACTTCTTCTTTAATTAACGTATTTCTTTCTTTATTATTTAAGTATACTCATTATACTTTAAATAATATATTCATAACAAAGAATAATCATATTTATATATACACACATATATTTTTCTTTATTTTCTTTGTTATATATTCCTTTGTTTATCGAGAATAACCTTGACTTGGGGTATTAAGCCTTTATAATATTTTATTATTATTTTATTCGGGCATTATGCCTACCTTTCTTGGCTCAATACACCCTTTTCACTCGGGTAGCACTTCGACTCTATCCTCCTTATCAACAGACGCTTGATCAATCTTTTGACACGCTTATCGAGACGCCAACTCTTCACAGCACGTACTTCGAGATGATCGTCCGGATGTTGGGGTAGCACCTCCTTCTTGATTAGAATGTTTTCGGGAAGTGGTACGTATATCGAGGTAATGGGCACGGAAAACGAGTAATCGGGCACGCAAAACGAGGTGGATCGAGGATCGGGTTCTCGGGATTTTAGAGAGAAGTTAGAGAGAGAAAAGTAGTGTGAGATTTGGTGTGTTGGGAATGAATCCCGTGGCTGCTATTTATAGAGCTGAAATCGGAACCCATCGCGGTACGCGATGGGTCCCTTGGCTAGCCCGTCGCGTACCGCGACGTAGACCTACCATGTGGCGACACGTGGCAGACGTGTTGCCACGTGGTGACACCTTATGTGTTTCTTGATTATATAATGTGACACCAACAATTATAATTATAGGTCATTTATATAGTTATTTTCTGTTAGATGGACTTGAGTGCTGACCGTACATACCTGAGTGAAGAGGTGGGCAAATAAATCAATTAACCGAACAGACCTGGAAATCAAACCAAAACCAAACCAGTTTGAAACCGATTATGTAGAAAACGGTTTGGAATTGTCTCCACTAAAACCGGTTCTAAACCGGTTAACTGAACCGAAACTTGCCAAAACCGATCAAAAGCCGAACCGAAACCGATCGTAGCGTGGTCAAGAAACCAGCTTGAACCCGAACCGAAACTGATAAACCGTTTTGACTTTTGTTGACCAAACCGAACTGCTTTCAACCCAAACCGGTTTTAAGTTTTAAATCAATTTGTGTTCCTCTACCTGAGTGGAGCTAAAGTTACCTGCGTCAATTGGTTATGTTTAGTTATGTGACAAGAGACCAGAAATCTTTCTAGCCCAAGACTTCTATTTTTGGATTCTTGGAAAGCTCGGTTAAAATTGGTCCTAAGCAAAGCCAGCCTAGGGCCGTAAAATAATTTTTGATCTATGTAATGTTGATGCAAATGTACTTTTTCTTTGTTAGTGTTTAATTACATACTAGTAGAAGAGCCCGCGCGTTGCGGCGCGGACGCAACGGGAATTCAGTTGGCAGCGTTTCGATTTGTAATCAATTAACTAACCGGTTATTTATTTTCACTTACATAATTGCATGAAGAAATATTAACAATCAACAAATTTGATAAACCCACATGAAAAGTACGAACAATGGTAATTCTAGCCTTGAATGATGGTACTTCACCAAGTACATACAGCTAACTACAAGAAAAAAAGATCACTCGTATAAAAATTATAAGAATTGGAAATCACGTCAATTAGAGAATTTGTATAAAAATTATAAGAACTGGAAATCACGTCAATCAGAGAATTTAAATCGTTCTATAATAATGTTGCTAGTTATTAGATCCACATCAATGGTTCCTGTTTAGAAAACATATTTGACACGTAACTAACCAACATAAATTTTCTTTATCTTGATTACCAGTGGCAGCCGGCAGGAACTGTTACAAACTGCTGCAGCCAACTTCTAGAATCCTAAAAGCATCTAAAACATCTTTCTTTTCAACCTTTTTTGAAAGGCGAATTCGGGCAAGGGTCTCACTGAGGCGCAGAGCACTTTCAAGCTGTTTAGGAGTAGCCGTTTCACGTTTGCAGACAAATTTTAACTACGTAATGAGGTTTAAGGACCTTTTTACTACCTAGAAAACTTCCTCTTCTTTTTATTGTAATATAGCCATTTTTTAGCTCAACAACAGCTTTTTTAGACAACCATGGATGTATGTTTTTCTATCATAACTTAAATAAGCAATCAAAGTAGGAAGGTCCATAACAGTGTGCTCAAGAATTCTGCATACAAAAGTCCATTCGGCACTCAATAATAATTTTATCAATTTTGACCCAAAAAGGTCAAAGTTGGCCAAAAGAAGGCAAATTTGAAAAAAAAAAGTCAAACTCGACTAACAAGTACCAGAATGACCAAACACTGAATCACCAACATATCCAAATTACCCGTGGCATGATCAGTAGATGACCATTTTTCTCTGAATTCCATTAATATTAGGTCACATCTTTTAACCCGTACAATTTTGCTCAGCTCTTGTATGATTAATTTATTTTTTTTAAACCGCTATTCTCAACTCGACTTTTATTTTGCTAAACCCCTTTTTAATCCGAACCAAACTAATGTTTCAAACTTAAGTTGATCAAAATTTCCATATCTAGCAATTATTTAAGCATGAGGGTTGCTCAATTAGAAAAAAAAAACCCTAAGCAAATAAGATGGTACTGAAAAAAAAAAGAAGTTACTTTTGAGCAGAGGCGGAAGCATCCATGGCAGACGAGAAGCCAATGGATATGGAAGATGAGAAGCCAATGATGCATTAGAATAATTATTGTTGACATTGCTCTTTCTAACACCACTCCTTTTAAGTGCTTTCTAAACAAATGTAATAGTATGGAACAAAGACCACATAGATTGTGTCTCACCACACAAATTAATTGTTGGGTCAAGATTTTGACCTAAATGAGGAGATTTGACCTAAACGAAGAATATGAAAGATTGGAATCTTCTCAACCTCCTCGGAAACTGCTAAGTATTGAATCCGAGCACACCTTGGAACTCCGAGCAAGCTTTTACTTAGCCGAGTACGAGATTTTGCCTTCCGAGCAAGGTTTACTTCAAATAGTCTTGTTAAGTGGATATCCGAGCAAGGTATGCTTTTTAGTGATTTCCCGAGTAAGGATCACTGATTTGGCATCTCCGAGCAAGGTTCACTTTGTCAAGCAGGGTTGTTCTTCAAGACCAAGTATTTTACTCATCCGAGTAAGGTTTGGTTAACCAAGTCCATGAAGCCAAGTGATTGGAAGACCGGGCAAGGTATTCTTTAATAATTATGGTCCGAGTATACTTGATGAGTTAATGGAATATCTCTAAGTTATATCGAGTAAGGTTCTGCTCAAGTAAGGTATGTACTCCCGAGTACGCCTTATCAACAAGTTAGTCAATGACAATGAGCCGAACAGGACCATAGAAGAACAAGGTTGCTCGTAAGGATTTGTCGGGCAAAGTTTGATAAGTTCAAGAAGATTGAAGTCTACTCGGTGAATATTTTACTTGGTAAAATATTCTTTAAGTAAAGTCTACCCGGAAACTGATCCCGAGTACACTTCTATGTTTACCAAGTCTGAAGGAAGGCCGAGTACACTGCGTACTCGGAGACTGAAGATTAATGAAAAGCCTACCCGGAAGACTTGTTTTACACTTAGCTTATTTTGAATATGTAATTTGAATGCGTATGATTGTATTTAGGGTTTCTAGAAGGAATGACAGCTGTCCTAGGTTGGCAGGCCTATAAATAGAATATTTAGGGCACGGCGCCAAGGAGAGGCAGATGGACACATGATACGGATAAGACCGACACATTAATTGAGAATATTTTGTGTGTGCCGGCTGTCCTAGGATTCTTATAAAAACCTAAATAGATTACCCCGTTTGTATGATTAACATTATATAAATGGAAATCTTTTGAGTGAATCCTGTGTGTGCCATCTATCTTTGAATATTCATTGAAACCGTATGTTTGTTATTGATTCCGCATTTAACAAACGGTTATCTTTCTAAATATATTAACCCGTCATTAACTCTCTTGTCAACACGATTAATTTTGTGTGAGTTATGACATGATTGATTAAGATCCGAGCCGAATCGACCATATAAAGGGACCTGACATTAATCAGACCTGCAGGGTCAGAATAATATGCATTTTGTCATTAGAGTTGAGTTCATTGATGACTCAAAGGCTCTACTAACCGGTTCATAACATCTTAAAGTTGTTGAGGTATGCAACAGGATGCATAAAACCATCAATGAAGTCAACATTGACCATCATGCCGACTGCATACAAACTGAAAAGTATGAAACTTACATATTACCCGTCTACAGATGCCATAATAAGAAACGTTTCCCAAACAGACTCTGCTATCCATGAAGACTGAGGGTTTTAGATTTGCTTCGCTTAACGAATTTATAACGTTCGGTTTAATCTCTTCTTCTTTTAGTTCTTGAAGACAGTCCACGTCTTCAAAGTCTTTGGTTGTCTTCCTGCTAACCATTTGTGACTCTTCTGCGGCTTCGTGCACTTTTTCCAGTAAGTTGATATCGGGATTTAGCTTTTCTAGCTTTTTGACTTTTATTACCTAGCTCGCACAATATTTTTGCACCTTCTGTTCCTACTTTTTGGATCTCGTTTTTGAACATGTTTCTTAGTGCAACACTTCAGCTGGTGCCTATTGAGGATTGCCATGTCAGCAAAAAAATTAAGGACTGCCATGTTAGCAAAAACAAAAATGAGGAAAAAAGTTTAATTAGTACCTGAATTTCTGCGACTATACAACCGTGCATTGCCATGACCATAAAAGCACAATGTCTAAGTGCACCGCTAACTTTAACATAATTACTCCAAGAGTAGTTTAACATTTTGTAACTCCCGTGTGGTGGTTCCCAAACTGCAAAACGCATCTACAAAATGAAAATGAAACATGTTAAAAAGCTCACTAATTACATTTCCTAGTTAAGTGTGTGTGTGTGTACACACACATACTAAGAGTCAGTTTGGGTCGGTTTTGGGGTCAAACCAGAAATTTGATTTCGCTTTTACCATTTAGAATTGAAAATTTTGGGCTAACATGACCCAAAACAATGAATTTGGGCCTAAATTATTTTGCTAACTAATGATTACTTAGCATTTGAACCTATACTTGTTGGGCTACATCATTTATTAATCTCTTATAAATTACTTAAGATCGGGTTTCCATTTTTTGGCTAATAGCAAAATCGAAACCCAAAAAACGATTTTTTTTAATAAAAGATAAGACCAAACCGTCAATTTTCAAAAAAATGTTTACAAAATTTAAAGTAAAACTAAACTTCCTAAAAAAAGCTAATTGAGTTATCAAGGAAGAACAATGGTGAAAATTGATCACTATTTATTGACATATGTCTTTATAACAATATATATAAAAAGAAAAAGAAAAGCGTACCAACGCGTCTTCTTGACTTGTTGACTATACTGCTAACCGATAACCACTATAAAGAGGGTCATCGGACGCTTGATACACAAGTATTTTCGAAGGTATCCTTTCATATCCATAATGCTGAAGGTATTTATTAAGGCAACCTAAAAAAAACATTAAGACTATTAACAAAACTACAAAATAATCTAAACATGCAGACACAAAAAACGTTATATTACCTTCTAAAGAAGTCGCAACGCCCCTAAAATTCTTGACAACAAATTTATGCAGATCTTCACAAGCCCAAAAGGAATACACAAAATTATTTACAACTAAACACACACCAGCACCAACTGCAATTCGCAGCAGCCGAGACACTGCTGTATGAACAAAATGTGAAGCACCCAACACGAGTAATACACAAAAAGTCAAAGTTAAAATAATTTTAGCAGCCTATACCAGAGTACTAATGAATGTTAACATGAATTCAGTTTATTTGATTTTGGTTTTAGTTTTGGTATTATTTTGGTTTTTTGATTCATTAAAGTTTCAGTTTTTTTAGGTTTCGAATTTGGTTTTTTGTTTCTTTTTGTTACGGTTTCAGTTTGCGCAGTTTTTTTTGTTTTTTTTTTATTTCGACTGTTTTAGTGTTTGGTTTCGTTTCTTTTTTGTTTCAGTTTCAGTTTGCTCAGCTTTTTATTTCGGCTGTTTTAGTGTTTGGTTTCGTTTCAGTGCAATTTATTTAGTTGCTGGTTTTGGTCCGATTTCAATTTTTCTGGTTTTTGGATCCGGTTTGTAAGTTCGGTTTCGGTTTTTTATTTCAATTTCAATTTCAGTTTGGTTTTAGTTTATTCATTTTTTGGTTTCATTTTGCGTTTGATTTTCTTAAGTTTTTTTGTTTCATTTTGGTTGTAGTTTTTAATAGAACCATAAGAAAACTTGCAAGAATAATATTCAAAATAGTACGTATTACCCAGGTGGTGTTTTCAAACACAACGTGCCTGACCGAGGAGACCGTTAGCTGCAACTGCATTGTCTTGTGCCTGAGAGTGAGGAGACCGTAAGCTGCAACTGCATACAGTAGTACAACCATGAAACATGGTGAGTTCATTATCATGAAATATGAGAACTGTAACATGAAAGATGTAATAAGTGGTCTATGATAGTTTATTCGGTAATTAAATGAAAGATGATTAAATATGATTGGTAATTATACAATAGTTTTTGTGTATAATTACCAGGAAACATGGTCGCATTGGTGGGAGTTCATTATCATGAACAACAAGAGAACTGTAACATGAAAGATGTAATAAGTGTAAATCTACTACAACGATTAATTATATGTGAAATGCAACATAAAAAGTAAGTTATAAAACTTCCAACATTTACTTGTGACAAGAAATACAAATGAGTTTGTATTAACAGGTCTAGCTGTATGGATTTGCTGACAGTATCACAAAAAAAATGTAAAATTAGAAGAATATTATGGTTTTGTCCATGAATATATATAACAAAACACTAAATTTACATGATAAGTAAAGGAATATTTTACCTCAGTGGCGCTTTAACTGGTGATCTGTAGGGAACCCCCTATGAAGAGCATGTTGTAGAACGACCAAGTAAAGTACAAAACCATCACATGATAACAAATCATAAGTCAGTCCATAACAATCTTCAATTAACAAATTAAATGACCGAGGTAATCGAATAAGCCAGAGCCTTGAATATATACCATAGGAGACCATGTATCGATTTAAAACCCTAATTGAAAGTGTTCTCCAAGCAACAACAGACACCAAATTAATCAAATTGCACGAAATAGCACTATTAGAAATCAGAAACCTAGTAGTCGATAATGTACCTGGTGTGACCAGAATGGCTTATGCCGGACTTTTAGGACCACCATCATCGGTCAATCTCTCTCTGTCATCGTGTTTTTGAAATTAAGCAGCAGTGGATGAGATTGATATGATAACGAATCGCCAATTCATCAATCAAGTATTATGATGCACAATAAATCAATTAATTGCATAACCGTTCAACTGAATTGGTTTCACATTGACTGTCATTGAATGTTAGCCGGAGATGAATTGCAAGTTGTAACTTGTCGCCTGAGATGAATTGTAATACGTCGTGAATTAAATTTAACGGCGTCTTAAATGGGTTAAAATTACCATCTTGTCCATCAAATATGTTTTATATGTAATTTAGATATAGATATAGATAATGTATTTTCTTCTTTATAAAAATAACACTTGAATTGGTTCCCTACTTGATCACGTTATAACAATGTCATTTCAACTTTATGCCTGAAATATGAGATATGGTGTTGTGGTTTTGTGTAGTTTTATTGGGAACAACCGAACATGCATAATGATCGTGTTTGCTTGTTTGTTCAGAAGGTGCAACCAACCCAACATCCTTGCACTTTGGTATCGGTTGTCAAATATTGACGTTACAAATTTGTCTTTAAATTAGAAATTAGACTTTACGTGAGTAGATTTGGTGCATAATGGTTTGTATTGGACATAACTCATTTTTACATCTTTTAAAAGAGTCGATGCTTTTCATAAGTTTATACTAAAATAGGCGTTCACTCGCATATTCGGCTTCACCTTAGCCTACGTCAATGCGTTCTTATTAAACATGTGTTTTGTGCATGATCATATTGTTGTATTGCAAATTGTTTTATAGATCACCATTCTCTTGTAAATATATTGTGAATATCATGCTTAGTTTTTCTATGTTCTTATATAAATTATATCCAGAACTGAGTTAACCCACCGCAACGCGCGGGCTATTCTACTAGTAATAATAATGACTTTTAAGAATACTTTAACTAACTACAATTTTTCCAATTTAACGATTCCCAAATCCATTATAAATCCATTTTCTTTGTGTCTTGGTTACTTATGTCGCATACATATTTATTTCATTTACGCCTTAATAAATAGGACAATTTGTTGGAACTTCTCGCGGGACCAACTAATTTTCTCTAATCATTATCGTCTCCTCGTTACCGTATCCCTCATTTCAAGTGAGTTCTTCATAACTCCATTTTAACGCTTTTAATATTTTTGGGGTGTAGCATGTCACAAGTTTTTTTTCGTTAGTTATGTGCTTGTTTATATACCGATTCACAATTATCGTACATGTTAATACTGTTCTTGCATATTGTTTATGATTATACGTGAACTTGCTTGCAACATGTTTACTATTAATATGGTGGAAGTTACGCGAACACATACACATAGTGGGAGGGTCCGACAGGACGTACCTGCGTCGTCTAACTTTACTACTTTGGTTGTTTCGTAAGGTGGTTCTCATTTCCCCTATTACTACGGCCTCGGCTAAAGGAACGGGATGACGACATTAACTGATTTCATTTACTTTACGCTTGAATATTTATTGCATTACGAACGTTGAATCGTGCCTTATATATATGTATATGTATATGCAAAAACTTATGAAAACTCATCAACTTAATTGTTGACAAATATATTATTTTCATTGTACTACAGGTTGAATCGATGGCGTGCTAAGGATGAAGATTATTAGTATACCATAGGTTAATTGAATAAAGAACTTATTTATTGTTTCAATGAAGTGTTTTCTTTTTATTTATGAGTAATTGTGTACTTGTTACGTTATAAAGTGAAATAAGTATAATTATTGCCGCTTTAATAGTGTTATGAGCTATGAGTGATCTGTACGTTACACCCGGGCGTATTCCGCTTAAAGCAAAGGTGTTACAGATTGGTATCAGATCTGTAACTATAAGATAGGTTGTTAGACGTATCGGCCTAGTGTAGTTATAGTTTATATTGGGGGTCCCAATTTGCATGTATACTCTATGTGCTATGTGCCCGCACTTGTATTAAAAGTCCATTCATATGCTCGAATTTATATTATAATATTTTGTAACGTCGTCTGTACACATATTCACACACAAACTCTAAGGCTTATGCCTAAACAATTTTTTTATATAGTCTTGTGGACTTTTTTTACGATTTTCAAAAAGATGATTTTTCAACACCTTAAAGATGGTTTTACGTGACAGGTATGTCGTAACTAGAAGGGTGACACACTTGTTTTTCAAACCCTTGACACCAAGGTTTTTAAACCTAAGGATAAGAAATACACATAAATCCAAATCAGACGTGGGACCCGGTTGCTTACCTGGAGGGTTCAAAAAGGGTGCTAGAACTTATTAGGCCAAATCATACCCCACCAAACGTCATACGAACCATAATTTTATGTCATCAAACGTGACCATTTTCCTTTTTGAATAGAGAATGGTTGCAATCCTGCTCTTAGATTGCATACACGTCATGGTGGTTCATGCAACATATGATTCCTAAGTCTCAATTGCTTATATTGTGATTTTAATTGGAAAGCTCAACAAGTCATGGTGATACATGAACACCTGAATTTTTCAATTCGATGTCTTTATGAATATTAAGTTGTATTAGAATAGTCATGGTGATAAATGAATATTTTAATTTCAATTTAATATAGTTTTAATGTGATTTTAGTATTATGATTTTTTTTATTTTATTCAAATGGTTTAAGTTTTTACTTCTGAAAATCACCACTTGATGATAACTCATACTCTTATTATTCTGTTTTCAGCATGTCTGCTCATTTCCCTCGTCGTCCCACAAGAAACTTCAGTCGCAAGATGACAGCCCATATCACTAAGCAACTGCCTGTTGTGTTCTCGGAAATGGTGGCTCAAATGCAACCAACCATTTCTTCCAATTCGAACTCAGCCACTTCGGGTTCGAACTCCAACTCTTGTCGTTATTAGACCTTCACCGATGCGAAACCTCTTAAGTTTGATGGCTCTGAAGGTGCCACTGCCCTACTGCAATGGTACCAAAGTATGGAGAGTACTTTCCTCCATATTGAATGTCCCGAGGACAAAAAGACACACTTTGCTTCAAGTGTCTTCGAAAAAAGAGCCATACATTGGTGGGTTCAAGAAAAATCCACTCGTGGTGCTGATGTAGCCATGGCCTTTCCATGGGATGAACTAGAAATCATAACCGCGGAGTTCTGTCCACCCATTGAACTCATGATTCTTGAAGTGGAATTTTGGAATCTCAAGCAAGAGGGTGGTGATAATATTACTTACACCGCTCGCTTCAACGAGCTTAGCGTCTTGGTGCCACATCTTGTTACTCCACTCTCTCGTGGGATTTGCAAGTATGTTCGAGGTTTACCAAGGCAAATCCAAGACTCGGTCCAAATCAGTGCTCCGAAAACTCTTCGTGAGGCTATTGTCCTTGCTGCATCCTTGTCTGACAACCATGTTAAGGCAGGAACCCTCAAAGGCAGCAAGAAGACTGTTGAGAAAACTGAGGCCGAACCTTCCAAATAGGTCAAGGAAGAAGCCACACCCATACCAAATCGCAACAACAACAACCACTCCATGAAACGGAAGCAAAACTATGACTTAACCCAACAAAACCCACCTCAACCTCTATACCAACAAACCCAAACCCAAAACCCTCCACCACCAAACAAACCTTACCATGGTCCTCACCCGTTTTGCCAAATTTTCCAACGACACCATCAACTCAACATCCCTCCTGACAATGCACCCATTGTATCCGTTTTGGACACCTGCTAAGCGCATGTTTTGAACTCATGCGTACCCCCCACACCTTCAACCAAAATCGTGATTTAACTCAAGCTCAACCCATTGCTCAAGCTTACCCCACCCATCGAGCGTGTTTCAATTGTGGAGATCCTAGTCATTTTCGCAATGCGTTCCCTAACTCGCATATCATGTCCAAATGGTCACTCCGCCTGTGCACCTTGATCAAGCCTATCAATTTCAGGCCTTTCAACCAGTTCCGCAAAAACAAGTTGTTCAACCGGTTAAACCCAATCGAGCCACGACTTCTCAAGCTACACCAGCCGTCCCCGCTGCTCGTGGGAAGGCATTCGTGATCAATGCAAATCAAGCTCAGCATAACAATGATGTGGTGAACAGTACGTTCATGGTTAATAACATTTATGAATCCATTTTATTCGATACCGGTGCCGATATGAGTTTTGTGTCTTTTGATTTTGAGCCTATGCTTTCGGCGTCTTGTTCTAAATTCGAAAAGTCGTTTACGGTTGAAGTCGCGAATGGTAAAACTATCTTGATTGACTCGGTTATTCGTGGTTGTACTCTAATCTCAAAAACAATGATTTTTCGGTCAATCCCATTCCTATGCAACTCGAAAGTTTTGATATCATAGTAGGCATGGATTGGTTAGCTCAACACCGTAGCGAAGTCGTGTGCTTTGAAAAGTATATTCGAATTCCTCTAGACGACGATCGAATTTTGCGTATTTTCGGCGAAAAGCCTTCCAAAGGGCTGAAGCTTATGTCGTGCACTCAAGCCTAAAAATACTTACGTAAAAAGTATGTGGCTTTCCTTGCCAACGTCATGGAAAAGAAACAAAAAAAGAAGACGATTGATATACTGCTAAATATATATGTTTCCCTTGTATATTTTACTTAATATTTAAATAATTTTTTTTCGTTTTTGGTTAAAATTTGTATACTACTAACATTATTGTGTTGTGTAGGTTCCGGAAGTTGATCGTTGTCGAAAAGGGCTAAAAACGAGTCAAAATAGCCAAAACGAGAAGCCAGAACGACACAAGAAAGGAACCGGAAGGAGAAACGGTCGGACAAGGCCGGTCAGACCGGCCCCTTTATTATTACATGCCGTGCTACACGACCAGGGGGGCAGACCTGACTGCGTGGCGCCTAGACCCACATTTTCCAAAAAGATACCCGTTTTTGTTCAGTTTTGGGCCCTGTGTCACTATATAAACATACCTAACCTTAACATGAACAATACCCAACAACCACTAGACGAATTTTGAGTTTACTTGAGCTATTAATCTAGATTCTTGGTGGTTTTGAAAGCAAGAGAGCATCCAGTGAAGAGCTACACATTCAAGAGTGAAGATTACGGGTTTTATCACCTTTGATTTTCCGTTCTTTATTATTTTCACCATGTTTTCTTATTTTTTTACTTTGTTTGTTTTTTATTACATGGTGCTAGGCTAAACTTATTAAACTACCTAGGTCATGATGAACCTTAGTTTTGGTTGAATTTTGAATAGGATTATGTTCGTTATGGATTTTATGTTTTAAGTAAATTGTTGAGTTTGATTAAATTAATGCATATGATTACTTGGTTTTATTTGCTTAGATTTATTGTTTCACATCACCCTTGTTGATTGTTTCATAGGATTGAGTTTTTTTGTCATTTACTGTGTGTTCTTGACTAGTTTGTGATTAAATTTGAATAAGATTATAGAAAAAATAAAACTAATTAAATAAACAAAAGTGAGTTGCTAGCCTAGAAAGCTGTAAGGTGATAGGTTATTGATAGATCTTTGTCTATTAGGATTGCTAGATTTAGTTCTTCGTATGGAGTACGTCTAGATTTGAATTATCAACTTAGTCTATTAACTCAATTGACTTTACTTGACTACCTTTGATTTCCACGCTGTATGGTAGAATTTCACTACAAAGGTACTTAAATATAAATAACTAACTAACCGTAAGGGGGTTTAATATATAAAACTAGCGTGTCTTAAAACTTGTTAGAAAATCATAGGTGTCTTCTTGAGAATGGTCAGGGGTCCTGTTCGGGTTTTCTTTCAAGGGTTTATTTTACGATCTCAGTTCCAGATTTTAATTTTCTTAGTTAATTATAAGCCATTACTTAGAGGATTCTATCCTAGGTTGTTACTTTCATCATCTGAATTAATCCTAAGTAATTTACTAGTTTATTAATCTTTTAATTAATTAGGGTTTCTTTTAGTTTATTAATAAAATAATTAGTTAGGGTTTAAGTAATTATTAAGTTTTATTATTTAATTAATTAGGCTTAGTTCGTTTAATATTAAATAATTTAAAAAATCCCCTTAATAATGATATTTAAATAGTCGTTTCAGTTAGTCGAGTCTAATTAGCTAGTTACGTAATTTAAAGAGTCATGTGGGTTCGATATCCTAACTTACTTAGCTGTACTAGAGTCGACCAGTACACTTGCTGATTAGTAGTTTAAGTTAAGTTTAAGAGTCTAGAGTATTACTTAGTGTCTTGATTAGCATATTTAGATAATAAATCATTTGACTACTTTTAGCACATCAAGTTTTGGCACTGTTGTCGGGTACTCTTGGCGATTGCGTTCATTAGATTTGATTAGACTTACTTGCTGCACACGTGCAATTTGTTTTGTTTTTGTTTTTGAGTTGTAGAAGTCTAAGTAGTTTTTATTTTATTTTATTTTTCTCTTTGTTTTTTTCGAGTTTGTTTTGAGTCGTAGGAGTTAGGTTAATATAGTTTAGTTTTATTGCTTTAAATTAGTTTAGTTTTTTTTGTATACCGTTTGTTACTACTATTTGGTGATCCTTTTCTGTTTAAGTTTATCTTTACTGTGTTTGTCATGGAGTGTTACTACCAGTGGCGATGCTTGGACATGCACGTCGAGGGGGCTAGACTCAATATGTATACAAAATTCATAAACTAGAGGGGGCAGACACAAAATTTCGGTTGGAAACGGGTAAATTTACACTATGCATAAAACTTTTCGGCCAAAAAATGTTAAATATACACTACCGAGCATAAACACAGAGGGGCCGAGCTCAAAATTTCGATCGGAAATGGGTAAATTTAAACTATTTATACAAATTTTCGGCCGAAAAAAGGATAAATTTTCCATACCGGCGAAAAACAAAGGGGGCCGGGCTCAAAATTGCGGTCGAAAACAGGTAAATTTACAATATGTATAAAAATTTTCGGACGAAAAAGGATAAATTTACACCTTCGAGCGAAAAACGGAGGGGGCCGGGGCCACCCCTGGCCCCAACTAAGCTACGCCAATGGTTACTATGAGCCCAGATTCTGCGTTGTGTTTGATAAGATTGGTAACGTTATCGGTTGTAAATACTCATCTGATGCAATGATGGATCACATACCACATCCAGAAGAGATATTACATGATTTTTATGTGTCATCTATAGTTGTAATGCAAATGCACCACTTCAGGATGTTGTAGAGGATTTTCATCTAGGCTTAATGAGTCAAATACAATTTAATGAGTCGACAATCGAGGTTGAGAATAAGTTGTGTAAGGAGGATGAGTTTTTGGAGTTGGAATTAGAAGGTTTTCCTAAGTATAATGAAATAGGTAAGTTCGATTCGGAGGGTGACTTAGCATTTTTTAGACACCTACTAGAAGATATGGAAGTGGTGGTAGTGGAAGAACACCACAACTGGCCCGTGGTACCTATAATAAATGACAGTCAAAAATCAAAACAACGGGAGAAGGCGAAGGAAAGAGTATCTGCGAATCTGAATTATTTGCAAGTAAGAAGATGGTTTACAAGAAAAAAGAATCCATTGAAGTTCAAGCATGACCGGTCTTCTCGATACATGTCATGCATCCGGTTCGTTCTAGGTAAGTTTAATTTTTGGTGGTCTGACCCATTAAGAATTTTTGAATTTTTTTCAATTCCACTGATAAAGTGTTAATGTTTAACAAGTTCCGGGCAGAACTGAACGGGTTAGATAGGGTCCAGATCAAAGAGAAACCTCTTGATTAAATTCAAGTGTGGGGAGGTTTCGCATATTTTGTATAATTAATCAAGTCACTAACGTAGATTTTTCTACTTTTTCTTTGTTTTTGTCTTTTCAAGTCTTGTAGGTTTGAAGAAAGATTGAGTATGCTAAAGTGATGATCCCCAATGAAGAGTTTAATGAAAAAGACAAGTGTGGGGATGAAGTAGCAGTGGAACCGTATACTTTATGTTTATTTATTTGCTCCTGATTATTCGTGTTTTATATATTAGTTGTGTTGGGGAAATACTTTGAATGCATAATATTTATCAGCTTGATAAGATATATTATTAGATATGATTTGTTGAATTTTTGCCGCTTTCGTTCGTGTGTGAGAGAAGGATGTATTGTTTGCTGAGCACGTTCGGAGTTGGAGGGCATTAATAGAATAAGACTTTGACATCATATTTCACGCATATTACCAGCTAAGTCTTTTCCAGTATCTAGCTTATTAATTTTTATTTTATTTATTTTTGTTTTTATTTTTAGAATTTTAGTTTTATAGTCCGACTTTATTTTATTTTTATTATTATTTTAAGTCGTCCTTATCCTTGCATTGAGAACAATGCAAAATTTAAGTGTGGGGATAAGATATTTGAGTCGTAGTTTAAATTTAACTTATAATAAAAAAAAGTTATTATTAAAATAATAAAAAAATTTGAAAAAGTTTTGAAAAATGTCCCTTGAATATAGTTTTTTTTGCGTTAAAATGGAAAATGATGATAATTATCGGAAATTGGTTTTTCAAGCTACTAATAATATGAGATAATATAAAAGAAAACACACTTAACTTGGGATGTGTCGGTAGGCTCAGCCTTGAGAATGAAAGTGCAATTTGATAAATGGGTAAACAGAAATCTCTTGTGAGTAAAGTGTTTTGTTCGGAGAAACTAAGCAATGAAAGGTCGGGCCATACTCAAGCCTCAATATTTGGTATGAATGTTATAAATATTATGAATTTTAAATTTGAATATGTTATCATATGATGCTTGGGTAGGTTTAACGTTAGAGTATGCCAAGTAGTCGGTGATATAAATCTTAAACTGTCTAGCTTTAGTGTTTTACACTTCATTAGCGTATGGTTTTATAACCTTAAATCTTGTATTGATGGGATGCCTCGGGTCTAGAGACTATGGGTCTGTATGCGGTTTATCATCTTGGTATTCACAACTCCTAAGTGGGGTTGTGAATATTAAAAAGCTAAAAAGAGCAAACCCGCAGTAATCTGCAAACATAAGTCATTAAACTTGATCACTGCGTACTTAAATTACAAATACACTACTGACTTGATCATCCACGCTATTAGCCATGTGGGGTCCCCTTGCTCGCGTCTCATTACCATTAAGAAACGGACCACAAAGGACACGCCACATGTAAACCCTACAGATGAATTCGTGCCTACTCACCTATGGTGACGGGTTCAGGGTATTGCTTGATAACGAGGGTATATCATGTTGTAGGGAACACTAGCTAAGTAATTAATTATACTTTAATCGTATCTAATGGCTGCTTTGGTAGACTTTGATGCTTAAACTTAGGTGGATAAACAATACCCTTGATCGTCTTGACTATTCATGAAAAAAAAGAGAGCAACAAAAGTTTTAAATCTGCTAATTTTGAGGTTTAGGTCAAGTTGGGGTGGTCTGGTCCGGTAAAAGCTGAAAATAAACGGGTCTTAATTGTGTAAACCACTGAGTACTATAAATTGTTGGATCTTATTTGTTCCGGTAAAGATAAAGGCATCGGTTTAGGTGGACAACAATATCGGTGATCGCGGTATTTGCGTTCTTCTAAAGCCTTAAATTATTCTATATGTTTTTAAGACTATATTTTCCGATTCTGATTTCATTGCATTAGAGTTTTTCAGGGACAAAAAAGAGTAAGTGTGGGGATAATTGATATAATGTTAAATATATATGTTTCCCTTGTATATTTTATTTAATATTTAATTAGTTTTTGTTCTTTTTTGGTTAAAATTTGTATACTACTAACATTATTGTGTTTTGTAGGTTCCGGAAGTTGATCGTGGTCGAAATGACGAAAAACGAGTCAAAATAGCCAAAACTAGAAGATAGAACGAGTCAGGAAAGGAACCGAAAGGAGAACCGGTCAGACGGCCCCCCTATTATTGAAAGCCTCCCCGTGCGACCAGGGGGGCAGACCTGGCCGGGCGACGCCTAGACCCACATTTTCCAGAAAGATACCTGTTTTTGTTCAGTTTTGGGCCATGTTTCACTATATAAACATCCCTAACATTAACCTGAACAATACTTTACAGCCACCAGACAAATTTGGAGTTTATTTGAGACATTAATCGAGATTCTTGGAGGTTTTGAAGGTAAGAGAGCAACTGGTGAATAGCTACACATTCAAGAGTGAACATTACGGGTTTTATCACCTTTGATTTTCCGTTCTTTATTATTTTCACCATGTTTTCTTATTTTATTAGTTTGTTTGTTTTTTATTACATGATGCTAGGCTAAACTTATTAAACTACCTAGGTCATGATGATCCTTAGTTTTGGTTGAATTTTGAATGGGATTATGTTCGTTATGGATTTTATGTTTTAAGTAAATTGTTGAGTTTGACTAAATTGATGCATATGATTACTTGGTTTTATTTGCTTAGATTTATTGTTTCACGTCACCCTTGTTGATTGTTTCATATGACAGGGTTTTGTTTGGTCATTTACTGTGTGTTCTTGACTAGTTTGTGATTGAATTCGAATAAGATTATAGAAAAAATAAAACTAATTAAATAAATAAAAGTGAGCTGCTAGCCTAGAAAGCTGTAAGTGATAGGTTATAGATAGATCTTTGTTGATTAGGAATGCTAGATTTAGTTCTTCGAAAGGAGTCCATCTGTGACATTCGTCATTTTTAAAACCCGAAAACCCGACCCATTTTAAATTTTCGACACCTTTCCGATCTTTATTTATTAATAAAATGGTGAATTGTTTTTTGTATTTATGTTCATGATGTTGTTTATGTTTTTTTATGTTGTTTTGTTATTTGTGATGTCACAAATTTAATCATAAGTGTTATATCAACTTTATTTTATAAATTGAGTCAAAGAAATTTAATTGGTCATAAAAGAGATTCAACTAGTCAAAACCATGTTTCAAGCCTTATGACTAGCCTCTTGACTAGAAATCAAATTAATTTACTTTGACCTTGTTATTAACAATTTTGAGCCTATATAAAGCTCACTCATTCTCTAAATTCTTTGCACAACTAATTTACACTCAAAATCATTTAAGCTTGTCAATTTCTCTCAAGCCACAAGTTTGACTTTCAAAAGACAACTTCTCAAGAATTATTATTTTCTTTTTCTTTTGTGATCCAATCCCCGGGTAATGTTTATTTCTTGTCATTACCCATAACTATTGTTTCCATGATGACAACCCAAACGACATTCATGGAGACATATCATCCTTCGTAATCGGCTCGCTTATGTTCGGTTTATGAATTTTATGTTTAAAAGTCAACTTTTATTTTTACAAAGTAATAATCAAGAACAAACATTTTTTAACATACTATTTCATCTTTTTCAAATTATGCTACTCAAAAACCCGACTCAATAACCGGGTTCGTGTCCGACCAAAAAATGAACCGCTCGTTAAACTAGTTTTCTTAATTAATTGTCTGGTTGGAACAAATCGGACTCATCTAAATTAATTAATAATTATTATAACCCATTTATTTTTCTAATACTAAAATAAATTAACATAACAAAATCAAATAACCAAAATCTTTTTTTTTATAAACCCAAATATATTTTTTTTCTTTCTAAATTGCTTTTTTCATAAACCGAACGTCCTCGCCAAATTAATTTCTTTTCGCAAATGATTATCTATCGTACATGTTAATATTATTCTTGCATATTGTTTATGATTATACGTGAACTTGCTTGCAACGTGTTTACTATTTTTATGGTAGAAGTTACGCAAACGCAAACGCAAACGCATACGCATAGTGAGAGGGTCCGACGGGACGTGCCTGAGCCGTCTAACGTTACGACTTCGGTTGTTTACGTAAGGTGGTTCTCATTTCCCCGACTTCTATGGCTTCGGCTAAATGAACAGGAGGACGACACTATTTAATTTCATTTACATTATGTTTGAATGTTTATTGCATTGACGATCGTTGAATCACACATTTTATATATATTTATATACGCAAAAACTTATGAAAACTCATCAACATGAGTTGTTGACAAAATATATTATTTTAAACGTGCTGCAGGTTGATACGATGAAGTTCCAGGACAAGAAAATTAGTTATACATTAGGATTATTTCAACGAATAATTGCTTCATTTAGATGTGATATTTTTTTTTCTCATTATCAAACTATTTGTGTACTTGCGAAATTATGAAATTAAATAAATATATTGTCACTATTAATAGTGTTACAAGCTTATGAGTGATCTGTACGTTACACCCGGGCGTATTCCGCTTAAAGCCGGGGTGTTACAGATTAGTATCAGAGCCGTGACTATAAGATAGGTGGTTAGACGTAACGACCTAGAATAGTTATAGTTTATTTTTAGGGCCCCAATTGCATGTATACCCTATGTGCTATGTGCCCTCATCTTTTAAGATTGTTCATATGCTTCAAGTACATTTATAATATTTTATAACCGCATGTACACATACTCACACACAAACTCAAAGGCTTATGCCTAAGCAATTTTATAATCTTTTATAATTTTTCAACGAATTTGTGATGTTTAATGTAATAATTTGTGTTTCGATATTGTGATTTTTCGTTAAAGATGTTTTCACGTGACGGGTATGTAGTAATAATGGGAAAAGGGACACATGTGTTTTTCGAACCCTTGACACCAAAGTATTAAACTTAAAGATAAGCAACGCGTATATATCCTATCCCAATCAACCGCGGGACCTGATTGCTTACCTGGAGGGTTCGGAAAGGGTGCTAAAACTTATTAGCCAAAGCATACAATACCAAACGTCAAACGAACCACTACTTTAAGTTATCAAACATGATTATATTCCTTTGTGAATAGTCGAGTTTTTAATTCGTTTTCTTTAATTATATATTCATTTATTATTATGGTTTTAATTGAAAATTCGAAAAGTCATGGTAATACATGAATAGTCGAGTTTCAATTCGTTTTCTTTATTTATATATTCATTTATTATTATGGTTTTATTTGAAAATTCAAAAACTCATGGTGATACATGAATAGTTGAGTTTTCAATTCGTTTTCTTTAGCTATATATTCATTTATTATTAAGCTTTTAATTATAAATTTGAAAATACATGGTGATACATGAATAGTCGATATTTAATTTGTTTTCTTTATTTAAATATTCAGCTATTATTTTGGTTTAATTGAAAATTCAAAAAGTCATGTCGATACATGACACTCATTTTTCAATTCGATTTCACTGTTTATATTAAGTTTGTATTGGGATACGAAAATCCATCGTGGTTAATGAATATTGTGAATTCAAATTTGATACAATTTTAATTTGATTATTTATGAAACTCTTACTGAAATGCGAAAACCCATGGTGGGTAAGGGACATTCAATCTAGAATTCATATTTTGTTTCATGTGATTTTATTTATTTATTTATTTTTATGATTTATATAGAGTAATTCATATTTCAGGAATGTTTCATTTAGTTTTTCTTTTGATTGGTAATTCTAGTTTCATATTTACGTCCCATGTCACGGTAGTCATTTCCGCTTCGCGACATGTCTCCTCATTTTCCTCGACTTCTCCCTCGAAACTCAACCCGTAAAGTGACAGCCCAAATTTTCAAGCAATAGGCAATTGTTATCCCGTCCATGATGACCCAAATGCATCAAAACTCGTCAAAACCAACCACAACAACAAGCACAAACACCAAATCTATGCTCAAACCAATCTAAAACCCAACACAAACCCAATATACCCAAAGCCAACCAACAAAAAAAAATGCCTTACACGGAACACACAACCTTGTATAACTCGTTTATACGTCACCACTCAATCACCTCATAATATCGAAATGCTTTCCACAACTCATTACTCAACCATTTACCACACATTATGATTTATCATATGCTCACGTTTCAAGCCTAATACATTATATTGACCCAAGCACACCAACAATGATCAGGAACGCCTAACTTGTGTTTTGCCATGCAACACTCTAAACCGCATTCCCTAGCCACTTGAAGCTCACTCTTAGCCTTGAACCAACACTTAGTCATTTCCTACTCATCAAACTGATCTTCAGCTACGTATCTTTTAGGCCCAACACATCTTCGTCACTGAAGGAAATATGTACAACGAGATGTAGTGTGGTGCTAAACTCCAACTCGAAACCATGCGTGATGGTTTTCTTTATTTTTTAACCGCCTTTGGGTCCCATATCGTGACAATCTTTGCACATTTAACATGGACGAAGCTCAAAAGTCATGATATGCAATCCACCCCGGTGTAGATAAAATGTATTTCGACCTTCGAACTACTTTCAGGTGGCCCGTCATGTAGAACGGTATCACTATCTACGTCGGAAAATGTTTGACATGTGCTAAGGTAAAAGCCGAGCATAAAAAAACCTGTTGGGTTGCTCGTTCAATATTTTATTCTAGATTGGAAATGGGAGAACATTACGATGGACTTCGTCACAAAACTTCCAACCACCAAGAAGAAACATGATAGTATTTGGGTAATCGTCGATCGATTAACCAAGTCAGCCCAATTCATTCCCATTCAGGAAAAGCTTTCGACCGATTAGCTCGCTCAAATCTATATCAATGAGATAATTTTTTGCCATGGTATACCTTGAGTATTATATCTGACCGTGATGGTCATTTCGTGTCTCATTTTTGGAATTCGCTACAAACCGCTTTGGGAAAACGGCTAGATCTTAGCACCGCTTATCATCCTCAAATGGGTGGTCAGTCTGAAAGAACCAGTCAAACACTTGAGGATATGCTAAGAACTTGTGTGCTTGATTTTGGTGGTAATTGGGATACTCATCTTCCATTGGTTGAGTTTTCGTACAATAATAGTTATCATTCGAGCATCAAAATAGCTCCACTCGAAGCGCTCTACGGTCGTAAATGTCGTTCTCTTATTTGAAGGAACGAGATCGGTGAAACTCAAGTCACTGGACCCGAAATGGTACAAGATACCACTGACAAAATAGTTGAAATTCGTAACAATCTACTCACTGTTAGAAGTTGCCAAAAGTCTTACGATGATAAGCGATGACGACCCTTGGATTTGAAGTCAGCAACCTTGTCCTCCTAAAGGTTTCACCTTGGAAAGGAGTAGTCCGTTTAGATATGAAGGGTAACCTAGCCCCTTATTTTGTTGGTCCGTTTAATATCTTTAGATGAATCGAAGATGTTGCCAATCGCATCGAGCTCCCGCAATAGCATCAAGGCATTCATCCAGTGTTTCATGTTTCGAACCTTCGAAAGTGTCTAGCCGAAGAGAACCTCCATATCCCTCTCAACGAGGAACGTATCAATAAGACAATGCAATTCGTTGAAAAAACGGTGGAAATAATGGATCGAATGGATAAGGAAACAAAGCGTAGCCGAATCCCTTTGGTCAATATTTGTTGGGAATCCAAGCGCGATGCGAAATTCACTTGGGAGCGTGAAGACCAAATGAAGTCTAAGTATCCGCATCTTTTTGCTACGGATGATAATTCATAATTTCGGGATGGAATTTCCTAAAAGTTGGGAATGTTGTGATATTCGTCATATTCGAGTTAATGTTGGTATTCGTTTTATTACCCGTTTGTAATCAGATCATCTCATTTAATGAAATGTTGAGTAATTAGCTATGTTTTTTGGTTTTATCTTTATTGTTTTTACGCGTGACTTGTATTAATGTATTTATAATCGTTTAAAGTATCGAGTATGTGCATTTTAACCCTAAACTATTGTTTTACCCACTCTTAATCCTCAAACCAAACTATAGGGACAAGATGGCAATTTAAACAAGAATTCGTTTTGTTTTCCTCCTCTTCCCTTATCCCTCCCGTCACCGACATACCTCTTTCAATTTTGATTCAATTCATCCATATACACCGAGATTTGTTTGACCCTTAACCTCCACGACATCTCATGTATGGTAATTATTGAAAATTGACAACGAAACCTTACCAATTTTCGTCCAATTCGCTTTAACTTAAGCCGCGTATTACTTTGATCTTGTAAACCTATAAATACATGACCACAACGCAATTAACTTGTTCCTCACACCCACCCTAATATTCCGAATTAGAACCCTAAGTTAATTGCAGCCAAGAAGCAGTTCTTGACCTCGTTTGATTTCGTTCTTGGTCGAAAGCCATAACTCTTGTATCTCGATCAACCCATAATCATTTCAGGTATTTGAATATAGATTGTAGGGCGTTTTTTAACCCTCTTGAAAACCCCTCTGTCAATTTGGATCGACAAAGGGTGTAAGAACCTCAATTGAATTTCTAGGGTTCTTGAGGTTTAAAGTTGTTTTGAGATACTATATAAGTTTAATCAATTGCAGCTAATAAAGAAACTTGACATATGCCTTAGCGGCAGATGCACTTGATGTTAAACCTAAACCCGGCCAGTGGCGTGGGTTCGAACCCCTCTATTCTGGTTTTGTATTTTTTTTTTGGATTTATTTATTTTCTTTGTTTTAATAAAACTTGATTAACTAAACTTTAATGATATTAAAAAGTAATAATATATACACTTGTTTAAAGAACCGAACATTGTTAAACTTATAATTCTCGTTAAACGTTTTAGAGTATTTATATATATATATATATATATATATATATATATATATATATATGTGTGTGTGTGTGTGTGTATGTATCTTTACATTTTTACTATATAATAATAATAATAATAACAACAACAACAACAATAATGACTTTTAAGAATACTTAAACTAACTAATTTTTTTTCATTTTAACAATTCCCAAATTCGTTATAAACTCATGGGTATTACCCATGTAGCGGTCAATCATGTACCGCCATCTCATTTCTACCCTTAATTTTAATTACCCACAAGCCACAAAGTTACTGGCAACACCTACTCACAAGTACCCTAGAACTTTATTAATTCATTTTAATTCTTCAATGATCAATAATGAACTAATGTTGTGTGGCAAACCTTTGCCATGGAATGAAGCCATGCACCATACTCACATGGGGTGGGGTGGTGTTTCCATGTGGTTTGAAAGCCATACACCCTACCCATATGGGTGCCTCGTCCTCTCTAATCTCGTTTAAGTATTTATTTCATTTACGCCTTAATAAATAGGACAATTTGTTGGAACTTCTAGCGGGACGAACTAGTTTTCTCTAATCATTACCGTCTCCTCGTTACCGTATCCCACATTTCAAGAGAGTTCTTCATAACCCCATTTTAACGCTTTAAATATTTTTGGGGTGTAGCATGTCACAAGTTATATTTCATTAATTATGTGCTTGTTTATAAACAGATTCACAATTATCGTACATGTGAATACAATTCTTGCATGCTGTTTATGATTTGTAAGGCCCCGTTACCGGTAGCCCTACTTTGGTGTTGGATTTACTCATAAACACAGTTCTACAAATCAGAGTTAATTAAAACTTTACGCAGAATATAAAACTTCAACCATATTATCTTACATAACCTCCAAATCTTGTCTTATAAAACATTCATAGTCTTTAAAACATCACAACATTTCTTCGAGATGCCAGTATCTTCGATTCCATGCCATGTGTCTTCAATCACGCGAGCTGCCTTAACCTATTTGCCTGCATGCATACTAAAAGTCAGCTACGCTGAGTGAGTTCTAGTTAATCACATAACTTACTTTACCTACACAGATACGTGCCCGAAGGTACACATTACATACTAACCTGTCCATAATTCTTCCATATACATTCATAACTAACCTTACATTATAAAGAGCATTCGCCCTACATACCTCGGATATTATTAGGGTCCGGTACCCTCCTTCCTCGGATATTATTAGGGTCCGGTCACCCTTCATCCTCGGACATTATTAGGGTCCGGTCACCCTTCATCCTCGGACATTATTAGGGTCTGGTCACCCTTCATCATCGGACATTATTAGGGTCCGGTCACCCTTCATCCTCGGATATTATTAGGGTCCTGTACCCTCCATACTCGAATATTATTAGGGTCCGGTACCCTTTCTTCCATACCTCCTTAACATACTTTCCATATACATAATCGTAAGTTTCGCACATACACACATCATTCATTCTTCATCTTACAACATACATATAACATCAACCATTTCCTGGCAGTAAATGCAATTCCGAAGAGTTCATGTACCGGCAAGAAACCATTCATACATTTCACATAATACATATATGGCATACACTATCACTTAGGATAAGTGTATTAACTAATCACATCGAGAATGCACACAGCCTCGAAAACATAACAAGGAATGGGGCTAGAAACTCACCTGAATGTGATTACGTTCACCGTTTATAGTTATTCCTTTCTTGAGTTGTGCACGACTAACTGTATAACAATTACACGTATCAATTAACTATTATTATCTATAACGTCTTTCTAGTCTACTTATAACCCACAACGAACGGGGGTCAGGGGGAAGCGCCCCTGGCAGCTGGGTCTAGGGGCGGCAGCCCCTAGCAAGGTCCAAGTGGCAGAGCCCCTGGCTGGGGTCGAGCTGCCAGGTCAGCTTGGAAAACTTTTATTTCCATTAACTGTCGTAACAAATTTTCCATTAGAGTTCGTATCATTATTAAATTTGCTAACTTAAAAAGTTCAAGGGCTTCTTTGTAATTAAATCATTCTTTTCTAAGTCCAGGGACTGTTCTGTCATTTATTAAACTTCTAATTCGTTATTCAGTCCTTAACGAATGGGAGTTCGTAGCGAATTAACTATTATAACGAATCTGGCTTTGTAACGAATCAAGCATTATAACGAACTGGTTCTGATGACGAATTGGACCCTTTCACGAACTGGTCCATATAGCGAATTGGACCTTAACGAACTGATCTTTATACGAACTGGTCATAACGAATTAAAGGTAATTCGTTACCCCTTTCCCCTAACGAATCAGAGACGAACTAGAGCTAGTTTGTCGTGCTCCCTTATGTGAATTAACTAACGAATCACCCTTCAGTTCGTTAAGTTCCCATAACGAACTAGGGTTAGGTCAGGGAATGTCAGAACATTCCCTGACATTCTCTACCTCGTAATAACTTTTCCGGCGCCGCCGCTGGAAAGCCGCCGGAAAACCGCGAACACGTCGGAAAAACGAGTTTTAACTCGTTTTTCACCGTTTTTCATCCCGTTCGATCCAGATCTGAGCTAGGGTGACCCCTAAGCTCATCATAGGTTCGTTTTATACCCGATTCCACCCGGATCTAGTGACTTAAACGGTTTAACAGTGTCGGCTCGTCGTTTTGTGACTATATCTAACGGTTAAGCTCATACAATATTAAACTATCATTACCTCGGGTCGGTGCTCGGATTCTTTCTTGGTTTCGGCTAGAGAAGGAGAGAACTAGAGAGAAAGCTTAAGTGTGTGTTTTGGGTGGTGTATGGAATATGTGTGAATGAGGATTAAATGGAGATTAAGGGTTTATATATTTATGGATCATGGGCTTAAGCCCATGGTCTTTCCTTCTTTCTTTCCTAACCCAAGTCCATAACCCATATTCATTGACCCAACACTAGCCCAACTCGTATTCTATTTATCTAAAACGATAACGACCCACTATAAAATAACAAAATTTATTTTATTATTATAACCAAAAGTAGGGTGTTACATGATTATACCTGAACTTGCTTGCAACGTGTTTACTATTGGGAGGGTCCGACAGAATGTATTTGCGCCTTCTAACGTTACGACTTCAATTTTTTCGTAAGGTGGTTCTTATTTCCCCTATTACTACGTCCTCGGCTAAAGGAACATGATGACGACATTAATTGATTTAATTTACTTTACACTTGAACATGTTTGCGTTACAAACGTTGAATCGTGCTTATATATATATATATACAGACGCAAAAACATATATAATCTCAACAACTTAATTGTTGACAAATATATTATTTACAACGTGCTACAGGTTGAATCGAAGATGTCCTAAGGATGAAGATCATTAGTATACCTTAGGTTATTTGAATAAAGACCTTATTTATTGTTTCGATGAAGTGTTTTTCTTTTTTATTTATGAATAATTGTGTACAATTTACGTTATGAAATGAAATTAATATAATTATTGTCTTTTTAATATTGTTACGAGCTTATAAGTGATCTGTACATTACAACTAGTAAACACACAAGTCCATGATATGAATTGTAGTTTTGTAAATGAATAAGTAAACAATTGATTTGATAGGATAAATATGCTACCCCCAAAATTTGTAAAAGCGTTAAAAAGGGGGTGTGAGAAATTCACCTTGAAATTGAAGCTAAATTTGAAATGACAATCGAAAGCGCATTAAAAAGATTGAACGATCGAACCTCACGAACTATAATTAAAAAAATAACAATTAAAGACTAACGGAATTATAAAAGAATTTGGTTTTTGGGTTTATATATGGTAATATAAATTTTATTATTTTATGGCGTTATAATTCAACGGAATTTTAAAGGAATTTTAACGGTTTAGTTGTATTTAAATATTATTTATTTATTAGATCAACACTAAAATGATATTTGGAGAACGCATATTTTTATCGGTCAAAATTTATCTCTAAAAAGTTTACATTAGTGTATTATAAATATTAACGAAATAATAATATTAATTAGGTTTCACGAAACTTGACGAATATGGAAATTTATTTTTTAGTTGAAAAGTGATAAACATAGTTTATAACTAATTTTATTTAATTTAAAATGTTACTATTTAACTTATAATGATTTTTAACAATTTATTTGATTAATATAATAAACTTAAAAGATTTTAAAAAAATAAAAATCGGGTACGAACACGAGTCCTTCTGTTTATACCAAAGTGACTTAACCAGTAGACCAGCCTGGTATATATATATATATAAACATTCAAGTTCATCATCTTTATTCAAAAACCCTAGGTTTCAATTCCGTTAATCCGTTACATGTTTGCTCAATCTTTGTTAGGGGTTTTTATTCACGGCTAACAACTAAACAAAAACATATATTAATTACCGAGAAATATTAATATTTGACGATGAACGACGGTGGCCAGAGTATGAACTTCGATGGTTGATTACATATTTTAGAGAGTATATTTGATTGATTTGTTGTTTGGAACGAGTTTAGATGATGGTTTAGAGGCTATTTATAGGCTTAATTGGAACGTTTAGTGTTTATTGCTTGTTAATGGATTTGATTATTTTTTTTTTCCGTTACAGGTTATGATTTGTCCGTTTAAGGTTGTAATAACGAATTATGATCAATGATTTGCGTTTGTCGTTACGTCTAACGAGTTTACGAGTTTTTAATTGTGTTTTGACGCGGGTTTAATGGTGCTTAAAAGTTCGTCGGAGCCGTTTCCGGTCGCTGAAATTGCTCGCCAGGAACACACGGGGAAGGGGGGGTGAGGGTTGGGTTTGTTGTTTAATAATATAATTTAATTAAGTTTACACAAATGGCTCGTCAACTTTCAAGTTGTATCAAAATATAAATTAAAGTTTAAATTACAAACTGAACCTTGTACTTTGAAATGTTATATAATGTAACATAAGTTAGTATACTTGGATTATTTTCAAATTATACCCGGATAGTTTGGAAATTGATTAAACATAATTAAATTGTAAACCTCAGAGTTTCGTCAGTTGAACAACACAAATTGAAAATGATCCAATGATATCCATTAGTAGGTCTTCTAGACCTAAATGACCTCCTGAGTTGATTAACGGGTTCAGCATTGTCTTGGTTTTGAGTATTTGGTGTGCCTTCATTTTCTGTTATAACGGGTTCTAAGTGTCGAGAAGGCGGTGCAAAAGGTTCAATTGCATGGGGGGTACAAGAGGAATAACCGGAGTTACAATAATCGACGAGTCTCCCCCCGCATCTTGTATTTCTTGCAATTCTTCATAAGGGTCAGTACTTCTCCCACTGATCTAGTAATCCTCCAGGAACACGGCACGCTTGGTTTCTACAATACGAGTGACATGGGAAGGACAACAGAAACAATAACCCTTTGAATTTTCAGGATACCCGATAAAGAAGCAGGTAACAGTTTTAGGGTCAAGTTTCTTTAGGAAAGGGTTATAAAGTTTTGCTTCAGCAATACAGCCCCATAGTTTCATATATTAAAACTAGGTTTCCTTCCTGTCCAAAGTTTATAAGGAGTTTTAGGGACAAACTTAGAACGAACTTTATTGAGTATATGAACGGCTTCTTTTAAGGCTTCAGTCCAGAGAAATATAGGTAAATTAGTGTTGGCTAACATACTGCGTACCATATCCATAAGAATTCGATTTCTCCGTTCAGTGACACCATTTTGCTTAGGAGTACATGGCATGGTATATTGGTTCACGATTCCATGGCCTATACAAAACTCATAAAATGGACCAGGGGCCTGACCCACATCAGTATGTCTTCCATAATATTCACCTCCTCTATCTGATCTAAAAACTTTTATTTGACGATCTAATTGTTTTTCAACTTCAGTTTTATAATCTTTAAAAGTTGTAACAGATTCAAATTCATCTTTAATCAGATACGGGTACATATATCGGGAATAATCATCAATGAAAGTGATAAATGAAGTAGTCCAGCTATGCCAACAATGGGGTAAGGACCACTAATATCAGTATGAATGAGTTATAATAAATTAGAGCTCCTGGTGGCGTCTTTCTTATTTGCTGATGTCATTTTTCCTTTAAGGCATTTGACACATGTTCCAAAATCGGTGAAATCGAGATGTGGTAAGACTTCATTCTTCACGAGGCGGGCTAACCGGTCTCGTAAGATGTGGCCTAAACGTTGATGCAACAACATAGAAAAAGTCTCGTTTCTCTTTAATCTTTGTGAGTGATTCATTAATATTATATGACAACAAAGATTTAGAAAAAATATCATATAGTTCTAATCTATAAAGACCACCATCCAAAAATCCATAACCAAACATTTGAGAATTTAAAGAAATAGTAAGTTTACCATGACCATGAGAAACATCAAAACCGTCAATGTCTAACTTTGGTCCTGATACAAGATTCCGAGTAATCTCAGGAATATATAACGTATCATTAATTTCTATACATAAACCAGTTTTCATTATTGATTGTAAAGTTCCCACAACCTTGACTTCAAGTTCTTTATCATTCCCCAGTTTTAGTGTTCTTTGGTTTCTTTCCAGCTTTCTGATTGAAAAGAATCTTTGAGTAGAATTGGTCACATGAACCATATAACTAGAATCAAACCACCATGTATTAGCAGGAACAGTTAAACTATAGGACTCAAGTATCATAAAGAGATTATTACCTTTCTTAGCCAGCCACTCCTTAAATTTTGAACAGTCCTTCTGCTTATGAATGTACTTCTTACAGAACTTGCAAAAAGGCTTTTCAGTGGAGTTCTGAGAGCTGGCTGAAGCACCTGTATTAGTCTTTTGAACTTTAGCAAACTCCTTTCTTGGATTAGTGTTCTTCCTCTTCTTGGAACTGGTGGCAAGGTAAGCAACTTCAGGTTTGTCCATCTTCATAGACTCTTCCTCTTGCACGCACATAGTAATCAGCTAACTCATAGTTTATTTGTCCTTCTAGGTGTTGTAATTGATCTTGAAAGCTTCATAGGAAGCTAGAAGAGAGGTCATGATGAAGTGCACTAGAAAACCATCACTGATCTCCGTGTCTAATCCCTTCAGCTTATGGGTCATGTCGTTAATCATCATAACGTGCCCACGAATGCCACTCCTTCCATCGTACTTAGTAATCACCAGCTTGAGAATAAGAGTACTAGCATGCGCCTTAGACGTTCCTTTGAATTGTTCCACCACAAAAGACAGATAGGTTTTAGCATTTTCTGAGTCTGGAATTGATCCTCTTATGGGCATGCTAATAGAGTTTTTTATAAGCATTAGAGACATGCGGTTTCATCTCTTCCATTTTTTGAACAATAAGTGCTGAGTAGGAGTGCTTTCAGCGGTTAGTGCTGGAGGTTCATCCTCATTTAGAGCAAAGTCGAAATCCAGCTTGTATTTAGACTTGAATGATAGGTTAGATGTATCACATCACCTTTGGGTAGAAGTGTACATTATCATTTATTCAAGTTAAGCTTTTTATATGTTTTGTAAAATCAAATAATATGTATGTTTATATTGTAAGTATTTACAAAACATTGGTTTAGTTAATAGCAAACCAACTAATAGCAAAACATTGGTTTAGTGTACTTTTCATGAAAAAATTTTAGTCTCGGGAATTTGAGTTTTCTGGTTTGATGTGTTTTCGGGTTTTAGTGTTTTCAGAAACTCAGTGTTTTTTCAAAAATTATTTTAGCCGTAAACACATACACCCATAAGTTGATGACAGTTGATAATGTTTGATCTGAATTCTTAGGGATTGTTTGTTTATCCAAGATTTGATTATTTTCATAATAATTCCTTTATTAAGTTTTCAGAATTCGAAATATCTTAGTAAACTTTAATTAAAATTTAGTAAAACATTATAACAATCCAGATCTTGAACCAAATTATATCAGATTTTCGAAAAACTGTGATGAACACGAAAATCATTAATTTATCAGATTTTGAAAAAACGTCAGTTTATATCAGAATCGAGTTTTAAAACCGAAAATTTTTTAGGGTTTCTTATATTCGGATTTTAATAATAATAAAAAAAAAATAAAACGAAATAATAAAAAACCGAAAATTGTTAGGGTTTATCAGGTTTTAGTCCATGTCTTCTTGTTTAGATCCTGGGTTAATGGAAGACATGAAGAACTGATTAATCAAAATCGCTCTTGATACCACATGTTGATCAGGTCTTCATGTATGTAATAGAAAACATGAATATTATGATAACCCTACAACTAAAACATGGCTGTCACAGCAGAGAGAGAAGCCACGACTGGTGAGAACGATCCAGACTACATGATAGCCAGCTTTGTTGAGTTCCCCTTTAGGATGTATATTAGTGATGGGGATTAGGATTCTTGAGAAACTGAATAATATATATATATATATATATATATATATATATATATATATAGAGAGAGAGAGAGAGAGAGAGAGAGAGAGGGTCACGGAATTCTTATGTGAGGTTTATGGTTATGTTGTATGATGTTAATTAGCCTCTCCATAAATTTATATAAACCCAAGGGGAAACCTTTGATAAGCAAGAAAGTGTAATTTAGTCCATCAACAATTACCTAGCTAATATAATAATAAGTTATAATTAATTAACTTTGATCTATTATAATATAAATGATCATGAGGGCCATATATATATATATATATATAGGGTAAGGATCCTAAGAGAACCCTTTGCAAATTGAGAACTTTGAGAACCATTTTGGACCACTAAAAACACCTTTAAAAATTATTTAAAAAAATCATAAAACAAAAATGAACAAAAGTTTTAAAAAAGTAAAAAAAACCAAAATTCTTATATTTCATTCCGGTTTCATTAAAAAAATAAAAAAAAATAAAAAAAAGTCGTATTATACACATGTGTAATTTTAGTTAATCTTTAGTTACGTAATATACACATATGTACAGTATCATTTATCTTAAATTATACACATGTGTATAAAAAACATGTAAATGTACATATATGTATATATTATACATATGTGTATATAATTTAGCTAAACTGAGTTTATTTATTTATTTTTTTATGAAACCGGGATATTAAAATAAGAATTTTGGTTTTTTTAATTTTTTAATTTTTGTGTTTTTTTTATTTTATGATTTTTTTTATTTTTGGTTTTTTGTGGTCCAAAATGGTTCTCAAAGTTATCAATTTCAAAAAGGTTCTCTCATGATCCTGATCCTGATCCTGATCCTGATCCTGATCCTGATCCTGATCATATATATATATATATATATATATATATATATATATATATATATATATATATACGGTTTGGATCAAATACAAATGAAATTAACGTGCTAAACGTGAGAATCAAGTATAGTAATTATATATACAAGTAGAGTAATTATGTAATTAAATCATAGATTAATTATCATAAAGTAATTACATAATTACTCTACTTATATATATAATTATACTACTTGATTCTCACGTTTAGCACGTTAATTTTATTTGTACATTAACATTCCCCTATATATCATATATTTATTCTTATATTATATACTTCTTTTTAATAACTAGTTGTTACAACAATGACTTCTATTCAATCTGCAACGAAGTTAAGGTAAATGAATAAGCATTAAATTGCTTATAAATTGAAGAATGTTACATGCCTAAACCCACTCAAACACGACCCGAACCTGTATGAACTTGTAAAATATGTTTATTATTTATTAATTTATTATTAAGTTTGTCAATTAAGTTAGTGATATTTACAAAAGTGTTTCATAGTATGAGTATCCTTCATTCGGTTTATTCATTATGCCTATGTATTCAGTTTAAGCCTATGTATTCAGTTTAATTATAAAACGAAAATCGTAGGAACCACCCCTTAATCAATTACTCATCTTTCTTCGTCATCGTAACCGTCAGTCTTTAAACCATCCTCTATGGTGAATAACTTCGAAGCCCCTCCCCAGTATCACGTCAGCGCCACGTGGGCACTGGGGGGCTTCAAAGTCCCACCCCAAAGATTCCGTCTATGGTGAGAGGGCTTCGAAACCCCTTAATTTGTTGTTTTTTTAATTTAATAAACCAAAAAATTTATTAAATAAAATAATTATCAAATACAAACTAAATTAAAATTAAAAACATATACATAAAAAAATCAACTATTTTTAGTCGTCATCGTCGTCGCCGCCACCGTTTTCTTGTTTGTTTCTCCAAATATGTTCAACCAAATCCGATCGAAGGCTGGAATTCGTTTCCTTTTTTCGTGTTCTTAATAAAATAGCAAATCTCTCTTCTTCGTTTAGTGTTGTCATCGGATCCGGCGCATCGTCGTACTCGCCTTGACATATTGCTCTACCCGAGTCCTCCGGTATCATATTATGCAAGATAATACAAGTGTACATTACATTTCTTAACTTATCCATTTGCTGAATACGAGCCGGATGTCTAACTATATACCAACATTTCTTTAATACCCAAATGCCCTTTCGATGTCCTTTCTGGCCGACTCGTGTTTTTTCTTGTAATATTTGAGTTTATCATCAGTCGGGCACGTAAGGTTATGAACCAACGTGGCCCAATCCGGATTAATGTCATCGACTAAATAATATCCGCACTCGTAGTTGACACAATTCGTGGAAAATGAGGTGTCGGGTCCAACCCCGTTTACGAGACGGTCAAAAAGAGGAGACACGTTTATCACAGCTATATCATTGTTTGCACCGAGCATCCAAAAAAACGCATGTCATATCCAAAGATTAAATGATGCAACAGCCTCAAGGATAATTGTTGGTCCATCATGATCACCCCAATGATATTGACCTTGCCAAGCAACTGGGCATGCTTCCCAATCCCAATGTGTGCAATCAAGACTATCAAGCATCCCAGGAAAACCGTGCCTCTATTCATGCACCTCGTATATTTTTTGTATGCCGTTTGAGTCGGCTTCCTCAACTATTTTTTGTGATATAGTTGAGGAATACCTAATATTAAATTTTTAAGGTCAGTATATTAATTTTGCATTTAAGATGAGAGGATTTATAAGTACATATTAAAAATGATAATACTCACATTCGCAGAACGTGTGAAGGGCTTACGAGCCACTGCCTTCGATATTTGTAAATATTCTTCCATGGCGTCGCTCGAGGTCCCGTACGCGAGTTGACGAATCGCCGCCGTGCATTTTTGCAATGGAGAAAAACCCGGTCTACCTCTCGCGTCTTCCCATTGTTGAAAAAAAGCATAATCGCGTTCTAAATCACCAACAATTCGTAAAAAAAGTTGCCGACTCATCCGAAAACGCCGCCGGAATTGTTCTGAATCAAAAGTCGCATCCGACGAAAAATAATCTTGCATCAACCGTTCATGAGCACCGACACGATCCCGTTGTCGATGAGGACGTCTTGTTAGCGGTTGTCAGCTTTCGCAATGCTCGACTAAGACTCGGGCATCATCTAGAATAGCACTAAATATTACCTCCTTCTCTGAATCCGAGTCTGAAATAACGTCGGGATCAGGGTAGAAGTCCGGTGTCGAAGATGAATCGGAAGACATTTTTTTGGAGAAAATTATATAAAGTTTGTAGAGATTGAGTTTGAAAATGGTTTAGTTTGAGTGATTGATATATATATATATATATATATATATATATGTATTTAACGGTCAAAAATAGAGCCGATGAAGGGGAGGGGGCCCACCCACATTCATCAACCGCGTCGGCCGTTCCTTTGCCTGGATCTTCGTCGCCCTTCATCTGATGGCGGCCCACTGCTGTGTTCCGTGCCCAAGTCACCCACAAAACCCCTTGAGGGTAGGGTTGTTCAAAACCGGATATATCCGAATCCGAATCCGAAACTTCGAATATCATCCGAAACTTCGGATATCCGAAATTTCGGATATCCGTTCGAATAGTGAAACGGATATTCGATTTCTAATGTTAAAAAAAAAGAAAGACAATTTCCTCTACACTTTGTTAACCTGCAGCTCATCTTTCAAACTAGATCTATTTAGAAATAGCACCTACAGGTCTTGCTTCATATAAAGTTTAGATTGAAGCATGAACAATGAAATATCAAAGGAATCTAAACTCAACAGAAACATCAATAATGAAACCAAATCTAATACGAGCAAGTCGAACTCCAAAGGTTTTAGATCCCGATTTTCGAGCATGTCAACTTCGGAGACTTCACATATGAGTCCGTGGTTAAAATCAACTTATCGGAGAGCATGAGCAGGTTCCGACGATAAGCATAGATATAGTATCGGTCGGCTAGAGATGAGATGAGAATTGGTCAAACGGTTGGCGGCTGCTGGATGTGTGAATATGAAAGATAGTTTAGGGTTTTCAACATGGATATTCTAATATAACATATAAATGAAAAATAATTAAATTTAATATATCGGATAGTTCGGATATTCAAACTATCCGAAAAATCCCAAAACTGATATACGAATACGAATCCGAATTTTCGGATAGTTCGGATACGAATTACCGGATAATTCGGATTCGGATAATTTTGAACACCCCTGCGTTAGCTGTTAGCAGGTGATGTCATAAATACCAAGCCTTAATTCAAGGGGAACTTCTGTCATCCTTCAATTCAGGAAGGGCCATTCCAGAAGCTTCCAAAACCTTTTAACAAAGGATTGGGTTTCATCATCAAAATCATCAAATAACAATGGCTTCTTCTTCCTCTGTATCTCTAATGGCTGCTTCGCAAACCCTAATCCTCCAAACCCACACTCTCCTTCACCCTCACAAGCCCCCAATCATCACGTTTCCCAGACTCAGTCCCCAATTCCCTTCAAAACCCATTCAGTTTTCCCCTAAAAGAACCCTAGTTTTCGCCTCATCATCATCCTCACAAACGCCAACGCTAAACCCAAATTCACCGGCAGAAACACTGCTCACCGGCTCAACTCGAACAATCACAACCCTATTTGCAATCGCCCTTAACGTTCTCAAACTATTCACCCACAAACTCACCACTTTACCCCTTCAACAAACCTTCATCTCCACCAGCGCCACTTTGTTCTTTGCCACCATGAGTGGCCGGCCGGCGCGGCTGCACACGCCGCTGACGGTCGTGGCGGCCGGAATGGCCAAGTGGCTGGATATCTACAGTGGGGTTTTGTTGGTTAGGGTCTTGTTGAGTTGGTTTCCGAATATTCCGTGGGACCGCCAGCCGTTATCGGCTATTCGGGACCTGTGCGATCCGTATTTGAATCTGTTTAGGAATATTATCCCCCCGGTTTTTGATACGTTGGACGTTAGCCCGTTGTTGGCGTTCGCGGTATTAGGGTTTCTCGCGGGTATTCTTAAGAACAGCAGGATGGGCTATTAACAGCGCAAAGGTATTATTATGAATCTTGGTTTTATGTACAATGTTTAAACCTATTATTGTAAATATCATTTTGTTGGATTAGATGGGAATGCATGGGTTGGATTGTTTGGAAACTAGTGAATATGAGGGCTGTATCGAACCGAACCAAACACGGCATTGTTTACGCTAGTATGTTAAACTTTTCTCGGGCAAACGAATGGTTCATGAACATCTAACCAAACAAATTTTCTTGTTAGTGATCATTCATTAAGGAAACGAACCTGTTCTAGAACGGTTCACGAACACATGATTGTCAGTATCGATGGTTCGGTTCGGTTTGGCAATTAAGATTGTGTTGGTGTTTTTTAACATTCATATTCATGTGTTAGTTTACATATAAACTAATCACATAATACTTATATATATTTTTGTTTTATAGTTAATAATTTTGCTTAAGTATATACAATATGATTAGATAAGTAATTAAAAAATAAAGCAAACCTCTAAAATGAACGAACATTAACGAACTTCCCGCCGAACAGTTCGTTGAATGTTCGATTCAATTACAGCCTTACTAATCATAAAATTTGGAGAAACATGTTATATGAGAATTTGCTATAAAAGACTAATTATTGTTTTTTGTGATTGTGGTCATCCGAACACGTGAAACACCCTCTTATTGCCATTACTGATGTAGCATCACGAGTTTTTTGTGCATATAAGGCGGGCTTATGTTCATTGGGTGTTATTGATTGATCTTGTTATTAACTTGCATTGTTCTTAACCTTTTGAGATAGATATATTCTTGTAGGTTAAATGTGTGTGAACACCTTTTATGTTACTGTATGAACTATAAGCGTTATAGCATCTAGTTTAGGGGTGTTCATTGTTCGCGGCCAGTAGCCAAAACACACTGGTATAATGATGGTTCATGAATATATTACATATACATAATTGCATATTCTAAAAATGATAAAAGAAAATAAAAAAAAGGGTAAATGGTTGGTTCCAGTTTGCAGACCGTGAACTGAACCCATAACCTCAAAGTGGCTGACTTTTGTTAAATTTTGACAAAGTTGACCTGTTTCCTTTTTAGTTAATATTGTTTTCGCTTAACCCGCTAGACATGCTAATGGTTATAAAACATAGCCCAAATGACCATTTTGTAGGTAAATGAATCGAAATTGACACTTTTATTGTAAACATAATACCTATTGGATGTTTGGATGTGGTTTTAATCATTTTATTATTGCTATGTTTGGCAAAAAGTAGTAATGGCATTGCTTTTCTCATTACTAAAGGTCCAAAATATGACTTAGACACTAGGTAAGCAATGGGTATCAGAAAAGTAATTATACTTGGTAAATATATACAATCACTTAACTGTCCTTAAATCTAAGCAAATGACTATATTAATGTAACTCTAATTCTTCAAAAATTTTATAATCACTTCGAAAATGCTCAAACGCCTCTTATCATGTCTTCCTTTTGTTGGTTATGAAACAGGCCTGCGAGTTTGTGGATACAAGTTTGATGGATCATTCAGCAGCTTCTTAGCAACGTTGTTCCTCTGTGTCTTCAAATTTTGCTCTTTTTATCCATTTTATTCGTGAACAAGTAGTAATATATAACTTGAATACTGTTTTAAGGTACTGTAGCATTAGCAACTTTTGCTAGGCATGAAATATATCCTGGTTTGAATGAATTTCATCGATTATATATATGGTTTTTGTTTAAATGACACTAATTGTGTTTCTTTCATTTCGTTTTCAGTTTACAAGCTTGTTTTTATGTTGATTAAGCTGTGATATTGTGGATCATTTGATTGTTAGATGTTCTGGTTTTAGCACACCATTTTGTCATAGAACATGTTGGGTAGCCTAGTTTTGCTGGCTGTTTGCGGTTATAACTTATACGGTTTGTGGTTTGATTAGGGTGTGATCATCGTCTAAATCGAATCTGCACTGAAGCAGGGAAGCCTAGTTTGATGACTATATATACTCATAATAATATTTTTTTTTAAAAAGGGTACTGAAAAAACCTGGAACCAGTTTTTTGTTTTCTGGTATTCTATACCCAAAACCAAAATCAACCCTACCTATATGGTATATTGCACATGCGCTTTTATCTCAATACCAGGAACAGAAACTGTATCCGATTTATAAATGTTAAATACCCGAAACAGTCATACCTGTCCGGTCATACCTTATATCCGATACCAGTTTTACGTTACATTTTTAATAATTATTATTTTTAAATGCATATTATAAAAGTAAATAATATGTATTTGGGTGAATTTATGGTTAGTGCAATATGTTTTAATTATTGTTAGCAAATTTAGTTTTAAATGAAGTTTTATTTTGTAATATAACTAGGTTTTATCCCCCGTATTACGAGGGTGTTTTATATTATTTAAACTAATATTTATTTATTTTTTGAATTTAAAATTTTTTTTGTATTAAAGTTAACAATATACTTATGGTTTGGTGATAAATTGTTTCACAAATAAATGAGATGTTATAACCCGATTTAAAAGATATATGATTTTGATAAGACCCATGACCCGTTTATTTCTTTTAATATAAAACTGGTTTTTTAATTATAAATAATATTTATGAAAGTTAATAAATATACTTATGGTTTAATGAGACACAAGACCCGTTTATTATTTTTACTATAAAATTGGTTTTTAAATTTAAATAATATATATATATATATATATATATATATATATATATATATATATATATATATATATATATATAAATAAGATATTAATTTTTGATATATCCTATTTTATAAGATTTTTACATCAATAATTTGGTGAGAATAATTTTTAATTTAACGAGATGTTATAACCCGTTTAAGGAATATCTGGGTTTAGTAAGACTCATACCTATGAATTCGGGTCAAATGCATGAGAAGCCTCTATTTAAAAATCAAGCAAATCTGGTGACTTCAAAAAAAAGGGAGCGACCACATCGCAACACGTAGGATTTTTATATTTTCGTTTATATATATTATAGATAGATTAAATACTCGAAACCAGGTATTACCCGGTCATACTGATGCAGCGTACAATGAAAATCCAAAGGCTAAACACGTTGATTCTTGGAATACCCGTGAAAATCCTTCCCAAACCCCCAAATTCGACCCAAAAGTCAAGAACTTGAAAAGTCAAAAGTTTTTTATTAATTCTGATCAATGATTAGTCACATTACATTCATAACATATTAATAGAGAAGCCAAAATAGGTTTGGGCCGAAATAAACAACTAAAGGCCCAACAACATCCCAAAACAAAATACAAAAAGTAGACGAAAAACATAAAAGTGACCCAAAAATGTATCTAGAGGCCTTATTTCGGAAAAATAAACGGAATAACCCGCCTATGGCTGGTTACCACAACGTGGCCCACGTTCCAACGGTCGTTTTGACTGGTAGAACGCTAGAAACGGAGGCCCGTAGCCCAAGTTAAGCCCATTTTTGTGAAGCCCCTTTTGAAGCGCGATCTTGGGCCTCTAGAAACATAATGGCCCGGTCTTCTATACTTGGGCTAGGGCTGTTCAAAAAGCTCGCGGCTCGCTCGAAACTCGCTCGAAAATAGCTCGAAAAAAGCTCGGCTCGAAAAAGCTCGATTCTAAATGAGCTCGACTCGACTCGGCTCGATTTCTAAATGAGCCGAGCTCGAGCCAGGGTCAACTCGGCTCGTGGCTTGGTCTTGGCTCGACTCGTTAGCTCGGCTCGCTGGCTCGTTTAGATAAAAACCCTAAATTTTAAGGGAAAATTCCCAAAATAGCCCAATTATAGTTAGTGTTTCCAAGTTTATCCCCCATAATTCAAGTTTCCAAGTTTATCCCTTTGGTATCTCGTCGCCGACGACATGATAGCGAACACCGACGACATGATAGCAAACACCGACGATGCGTTACCGAAACAAATAGGATAACGACACGTGGCCGAAATCTGTGTTGACGATGCGTTATGTTGCTAACGTAGCGTAGCGGCGATGCGTTATGTTGCTAACGTAGCGTAGCGGCGATGCGTTATCACTAACGCATCGTAGAACCCTTGTGTTGTCATAACAAGGTAGCAACAACATAACTCATCGCCGCTACCCTACGTTAGCAACATAACGCATCGTCAACCCTATGTTATACGTAACGTAGGGTAGCAGCGATGCGTTATGTTGCTAACGTAACATAGGGTAGCGGCGATGTGTTATGTTGCTAACGTAGGGTAGCAGCGATGCGTTATCCACTAACGCATCGTCGACGACCTATTCCGACCAGATTCCGGCCACGTGTCGTTATCCTATTTGTTTCAGTAACGCATCGTCGGTGTTCGCTATCATGTCGTCGGCGATGAGATAACAAAGGGACAAAGTTGGAAACTTGAATTATTGGGGATAATCTTGAAAACACATTCTTTAAATGGGCTATTATGGGAATTTTCCCAAATTTTAATGTCTATACATAATAATATCATACCAAAAAATAAATAAATAAAAATTATACATATATTATGTTACTCGATACCTAAAACCTTATAAAAATTATACATATAATGAAAATAAAAGAAAAATTTTTATAAATTCTCTAGTTTATAAATTTTATATAATATGTATGTTAAAATTATATTTTTTGAATTTAATATATCAAAATTTGTAAAATATAAAATAAGAAAATAATAAATAAAAAATAAAAAAATTTAAAAAAAAAAGGAGTCCGGCTCGACGAGCTCGAGCTCGGCTTGAACTTTCCACGAGCCGAGCTCGAGCTTGATTTTTCAGCTCGATAAAGAAAACGAGCCGAGCTCGAGCCAGCTCGATTAAGTTCGAGCTCGAGCTCGAGCACACTCTGGCTCGACTCGACTCGACTCGTTTACAGCCCTAACTTGGGCCCACAAATCAGTTGGTATCAGAGCCGTATTCCTGGCTCAAAAATGCCTCCAAGGAGACAACAGAGACCGCTCGATGAGGTTTACGAACGAGAATTGGAACAACGATTTATGGCGCGGGTAGAGCAACGATTGGATCAAGTGGTCGATCAACTCACTGATCGAATGGCTGGCTTGATGAATCGTAGAAGGCCGGACCCAGAAAACAGGGAGTTTGATAATCCGTTTTTTTGGTAATGATGGTTCGTCTTCCGAAGAAGGTTACGAGAGGGGACCAAGACAAGAATGGATCCATGGAAACCGGCGTTGGGATGCTGGGATCCGTACTGATATCCCAGAATTTGATGGGACTAGTTTGGATCCGGAAGGGTTCATCGATTGGTTGGTTATTGTAGAAGAGGTGTTGGAGTTCCGAGAGGTCCCTGAAAATAAGCGGGTCTCTTTGATCGCTACCAGGCTACGTGGGAGGGCGTCAGCATGGTGGCAACAGTTGAAAACGACACGAAATAGACTCGGAAAGTCACGAATCGTGACATGGGCCAAGATGAGAAAGTGCTTGAGGGATACTTTTTTACCTCACAACTTTCAACGGTTGATGTATCAACGTTTGCAGAATCAGAAGCAGGGATCCAGATCGGTTGATGAATGTATGACCGAGTTTTATCATTTGGTTGCTCGTAATGATATTCAAGAAACCGATGAACAACTCGTTGCTCGGTATAGTGGGGGTTTAAGGGTTCAGATCATGGACTCTGTAAATCTTTTTGATTCGTTAACGGTCGCCGAGGCATACCAACGGGCGTTGGCTTTTGATAAACAAAACCGTCGGGTGGGCGGTTCGTATTCACCAGCCCCTGCTGGAGGAAATTTGGGGTCGGGTAGTGCAAAACCTCGTGTCGTGCCAAGTCAGCAGAGGTCGGGGGCCAATAACACTGGGTCAACTTCTAAGGGGGCTAGTAGTAGCGGGGTGAAGTGTTTCAAGTGTGGTGAGACAGGCCATCGACAAGTTGACTGTAAACAAGCGGGTAAGAGACATTTGTTTGTTGAATCTGAGGATGAAAAATATGAAGAATATGAAAAGGCCCCAAAATATGACGATAAACCCGAGTACGAGGAAGAGGTTGTGACCGGTGATGTGGGGGTGAATTTAGTGTTTAGGCGTTCTTGCTATACACCAAAGGCGGATGGTGATGATTGGCTAAAGCATAACATATTCCACTCCACGTGTACTATCTTGGGGAAGGTTTGCACCTTTGTTATTGACTCTAGGAGTTGTGATAACTTGATCTCAGAAGAGGCAGTTCGTAATCTTGCTTTGAAAACAGAGAGTCGTTCCAAACCGTATAAGCTACAATGGCTTAAGAAGGGAGGTGAGGTAACGGTATCCAAGCGAGCTCTTGTTTCTTTTTCTGTGGGTACAACATATAAAGATGATATTTGGTGTGATGTGGTTCCTATGGATGCATGTCACTTGTTGTTGGGTAGACCTTGGGAGTATGAACGTAGCGTTGAACATAACGGGCATTCAAATACTTACAGATTTATGTTTGGTGGTGTGAAGCTAACTCTTGTTTCTAGCAAGCCAAAAGAGTTGGGCCACGAAGTCTTCCGGTAATTATTTGACGATTAGTCAGTTTGAAGAGGAGTTAAAGGATGCCGAAATGGATTTCGTGTTGATAGGGAAGGAAGTGTCTGAGGAGACTGAAATTCCTGAAGCAATGGCTCCATTATTTGATGAATTTGTTGATGTCTTTCCTGATGAATTACCAAATGGTTTGCCCCCGTTGCGTGACATCCAGCCCCATATTGATTTGGAGCCATGTGCCCAACTGTCTAATAAGCCACACTATAGAAGCATGAGGAGTTGCGCAGGCAGGTTGAAGACTTGATTTCTAAGGGGTATGTTCGGGAAAGCATGAGTCCTTGTGATGTCCCTGCCTTGTTGACCCCTAAGAAGGATGGAACATGGCGTATGTGTGTTGATAGTCGTGCCATCAACAAGATTACTGTCAGGTACAGATTTCCAATTCCTTGACTTGATGATTTCCTTGACCAGATAAGTGGTGCCACTATTTTCACGAAACTGGATTTAAAAAGTGGGTACCATCAGATTCGCCTTAGACCGGGTGATGAATGGAAAACCTCCTTCAAGACCCGTGAGGGGTTGTATGAGTGGTTGGTGATGCCTTTTGGTTTATCTAATGCCCCCAACACTTTTATGCGAGTCATGAACCAGTTGTTTAGGCCCTTTATCGGTAAATTTGTGGTGGTGTATTTTGATGATGTTCTCATTTATAGTGCTAATATTGGTGAGCATGTTAGCCATATACGACAGGTTTTGACCTTACTCCGCAAAGACAACTTGCATGCAGCCAAGAAGAAGTGTGTCTTCATGGCCCCAGAAGTTCTCTTTTTGGGATATGTTGTTTCGGGGGAAGGAATACAGGTAGACGAGTCTAAAGTTTCAGCCATTAAGCAGTGGCCAACCCCAAACTCAATAACTGAAGTACGAAGTTTCCATGGTCTTGCTTCATTCTATAGGCGATTCATACGAAATTTCAGTTCCATCATGGCACCAGTGACAGACTGTATGAAACGGAAGACCTTTATGTGGAGTGAAGATGCTGAGTCAACTTTTCAGTTAATCAAAGAAAAACTTACAACGTCACCGATTCTAGTATTACCAGACTTTTCTCAAGCTTTTGAACTACATACAGATGCCTCGCAGGGTGGAATTGGGGCAGTTCTAAGTCACGGGGGGGGGGGGGGGACGTTGCCTATTTCAGTGAAAAGTTGACACGTGCTAAGCTTCGTTATAGCACTTATGATATTGAGTTTTATGCAGTGGTCCAGGCTGTAAACATTGGCGCCACTACTTGTTCCATAAGGAGTTTGTTCTTTTTACGGATCATGATTCCTTGAGGCATATTCGTAGTTAGGACAAGGTGTCTCATAAGCACGCAAAATGGATGGCTTTCTTGGAAAAATTTACTTTTGTGGTGAAACACAAGTCTGGGGTTTCTAATCGGGTGGCAGATTCTTTGAGTAAGGGAGCAATTTGCTTGTCTATATGAGGGTTGGTGTGCCGGGTGTAGACACCTTCATGAAACAGCTAATGGTGGACCCTTATTTTTTCTGTTGTTTTGCAAGATGTGCAATCTGGGAAGAGGTCAGATTTCCTAGTGCACGACGGTTTCCTTTTCAAGGGAAATCAACTGTGTATTCCAGATTCAAGTCTTCGCCTTCAAATCATTCAAGATTTACATGGTGAAGGGCATGTTGGAGGGACCGTACTTTAAAGTTGGTGCAAGTTTCCTACTTTTGGCCCACTATGCGCAAGGAAGTAGACCGGTTTGTGAAGCGTTGTAGGGTCTGTCAAGTGTCAAAGGGAACCACTACTAATGCTGGGCTCTATATGCCTTTACCCGTTCCTTCACAGCCTTGGGTTGATATTAGCATGGATTTCGTGTTGGGATTACCGCGTACTCAGCGTGGTCATGATTCGATATTTGTTGTTGTTGATCGGTTGTCTAAAATGGCTCACTTTGTTCCTTGCAAGAAGACGACGGATGCAGTTAATGTAGCGCAATTGTTCTTTCGAGATATCTACCGGTTGCATGGGTTGCCCACTTTTATTGTGTCTGACCGGGACACTCATTTTTTAAGTCATTTTTGGCGTAGTCTGTGGAGCTGGTGAATACTCAGCTCAATTTTAGTAGTGCCTACCACCCTCAGAAAGATGGGCAGACTGAAGTGGTTAATCGTTCACTTGGAAATTTACTGCGGTGCCTTGTGGGTGAATATGTCAAGGCTTGGGATCAAAAACTATGTCAATCGAAGTACCGGGTTTAGTCCTTTTCAAGTGGTTTATTTTGCTCAGCCACGGGGACCCCTTGACCTGATGTCACTTCCCGTTCCTGGTTCTGTTCCCAAGAAGGTGAAATATTTTGTTGAAGGGCTACATGAGATTCATAAAGATGTGCATGACAACCTGGTTCGAGCCAATTCAAAGTACAAGCAGGCTGCTGATCAGAAGCGACGACATGTTGAATTTGAAGAAGGTGATTTTGTCTGGGCTGTTTTGACAAAAGATCGTTTTTTCTGTTAGGGAATACAACAAGTTATCAGCTAAGAAGATTGGACCCGTGGAAATTGTGGGGAAGATAAGCTCAAATGCTTATCGTCTAAAGCTGCCGAGTCACATTCGTTGTTTTGATGTGTTTAATGTGAAACATTTACTACTTTATTACGGGGACACTTCTGATGATGAGGGTGCTACTGATTTGAGGTCGAATTTTTTCTATCCAGGTGGGAATGATGTGGGCCCAAGTATAGAAGACCTGGCCATTATGTTTATGGAGGCCCAAGATCGCGCTTCAAAAGGGACTTCACGAAAATAGGCTTAACTTGGGCTACGGGCCTCCGTTTCTGACGTTCTACCAGTCAAAACGACCGCTGGAATGTGGGCCATGATGTGGTAACCATCCGTAGGCGGGTTATCCTGTTTATTTTTCCAAAATAAGGCCTCTAGATACACTTTTGGGCCACTTTTATGTTTTTCGTCTACTTTTTGTGTATTGTTTTGGGCTGTTGTTGGGCCTTTAGTTGTTTATTTCGGCCTAAAACTCTTTTGGCTTCTCTATTAATATGTTATGAATGTAATGTGACTGATCATTGATCAGAATTAATAAAAAACTTTTGACTTTTCAAGTTCTTGACTTTTGGGTTGAATTTGGGGGTTTGGGAGGATTTTCACGGGCATTCCAAGAATCAACTTGTTTAGCCTTCGGATTCTCATTGTACGCTGCATCACATACCCAACCTTGATCATACGTTACCTAGGGACATATGGTTGGTTTTTCTCCTCATACTTCAATACCTAAGGGGTCCCATTATTTTCACCGTTCAAATTCTTTTGGTCGGTCATTGTTTGGGTCGGTTCGGGTCGGCCAAGAAACATAATAAAAAACCATATCATTACAATAAAACATACAAATTACAATGCCATTCGAAATGATAAGAGAAAACATTATAAATTCTGTTTGTGTGAAGTTTCTCAATAAAAAAAATTGGGCTATATCATTCAAAATAGTAGAATTCCAGCAGTGAAATGTATGATATGAACAAGTTACATGCTTCCATATGCAAAATCAAAGCTTTGCCATTACGAAATAGAAAGTAAATAAATACATGCTCTAAATATTCCTCGTGGCAGTAATTTAACATTACTAAACCCATTTGTAGATATTTACTACATTTCTCACAAAATTCCTCATACTCGTTAAAGATACTCAACATGTAAATAGCTAGACCATCTAGGTTATGCTTATTTAACTTATATTTTTCTTTCAAAAAACAACTCAATTCAACAAGAGTCTAGAGGTCAAAGCCAGTTTCGACCCGAACAAAATTAAAATAAAATAAAAAATCATTTTGACCCGAGCAAAATTGAAACATTCTTAAAATGAACCATTCTCTACATGATCAAACCGTGCTACTCTCCTCAAACCCTAACTCCATAGCATGGCTCTTCTCTAAATCTTTAATATATATAAACAATACCCCATCTTCAAACCTTTTCCCCATTCTTTTCAATGATTCTTGCATAATTAACTCTAAAGTCAAGTTTTTAACATAGCAAAGTCACAATCTAACAATAATATACAACATACAATTGCCAATCCAAGTATATAATTGCATAAAAATCAATATAAAATCAATCAGTTGGACATTTTTATATGGAGTAAGTTTTTTTAGCCCTAAAATTACCTGAGAGTTGAGGAAAAATAAGAATGCAGTGACGACAGAGGAGTGCCGAGAGGGTGGCTGGAGGCGGAAAAGCGCGGCAGCGGCAGGGGTGGGCAGGTGGAGGCTTGAGTAGTATTGAGGAGTTGAGGCAGCAGCGTTCGTTTATGCTTCTGTTTCTAGTATGATGTTATATAAACTTATTATAAAAACCTAATTACTATATTGACTAGTTGACTAAAAATTAGGAAAAAAAAAGAAAAGCAAAATCGGTGTTCAGGAGCCTTGAACCTGGGACACTCCATAGATAAAACCGGGTTCATTCCAGCCAGAATAGATATATAATATGTGTACGGGGTCCAAATGCTAATTTATATGGGGTTCTTTAAATTTTTTCTATATCGCTTCTAAAGAAATTTTAAAAAACATTAGTGTCCCGGGACCTCGACGGCCACTATGTAGGTCCGCCCCTGCCTAAAGCCGAACCCAATCATATGCTACATGGTTTATTTCAGTACCTGGTTTCCAATACCTTTATCAGTACATGTGATATATAATACCAAATCAAGCCTGACTAAAAGCATTCTCATCCAACCTCATATCCCTAAATTCAAAATTACACTAAAACACACTATATTTTATCTCTAATTTTTAATTACATTATACTTATTTATACCTTAATTATTACCATTTCTCTCTCTTTACTCACAACCACTTTCAAAAAATATTAAAAAATTATAGAGGGTAAACAGTAACTTTCCAAATATACAGAAAAATCACTACGTTTTCTAAAATATAAAAACTCTTCACTCATAACACTCTAAATCACTCTGTAAATTATAAAAACACTCTTCACATAATATAAGGCATTGGATGATAATGCTCTAAGAGCATTCTTATCCAATTCTCTACCCCTAAATATAAAATTACACTAAAACACACTAAATTGTCTCTCATTTTCAATTAAATAATACATTTTTCTACCTTTATCATTATTTTTTTGGATAAAAATCTGCTAAAGATAATGTATCCAAATTCATTTAGTGAGGATTAGTGCTATGGTGATGAAAACAAGTATGTATCGATTGCAAACACAAACACACGGATATGTTACGGGAAAAAGCCCTTGATCTGGTTTGGATCGCCGACACAAAAACCCCGGGTGATGAAAAATCGTCTATCACCACTTTTTAATCAAAAAAAGGGTTGTTACAAGGTTTGGAGAATATGATCAGTATTACAACGATAGCTAAGTGAACGAGCTGTGATAGATAGAAAGCTCTGGTGTGTGTGAATACAATGGGTTCTTCCTAACTGATCATAATCTCAATTTAAATAGGAAAAGAATAACAAATATCCCTAATTTTAGCCTAGAATCAAGCCTTTCCATAATTAGAGTTGTTTCCTTCATTATCCACGCGTGTTCTTAACTTGATAGCGAGATTATAGGTTAGACCTGGTCATTAGCCGTTATACCTGCCATAAATATCAAGATAACAAAGGAAAATCGTTAATAAATAATAAGTACTGAGGATTATTGATTCTGACAGGATCTGCAACATATTCTAAGGATAATTGATCCATATTATATGCCAGGATAACATATCCACAGTGTCAAATTTCCGTGCACTAACAATTGCCCCCAAAATGGCGGTTGTGATGAGATCACAGCTGTCATTTTGCCTTTGAAATCAAACTTCCTGCAAAACAGATGAGATTTGACAAGCTGGATATAATAACGAAGTTTCCTTGGGAACTTCCCTTCCGGCTGTATATCCAACACCATTAAGTTACCATAAGTGTTGATCCTTCTGTAATCATTGAACTTAGGATACCTGATGCAAATAACTTATAATATTAACTGGGATTAAACCCAACAAACTGGGGACAAGCCCAAATAAACCGGGGACAAGCCCGTGGAACTGGGGACAAGCCCGTGTAACTGGGGACAAGCCCGTGAACTGGGGACAAGCCCAAACTGGGAACAAGCCCAAAAACTGGGGGCAAGCCCAAATACGGATGTTAACTGGGGACTCGCCCAAACCGGGATTTAGCCCAAACGTGAGATAACGTGAAAACGTTATAAACCGGTGGTATGGTACGTCTACCATAAATCGTAGGATCTTCCATATAGCCGAAACAACGAAATTGTCAGCCATTAAACGTGTATTGGTCCCGCTGCCCCGTACTATATGTTGGATAGCGTGCGCTCTAGGCAAGAGTGTAGAAACTCTAATTTCTAAGAAAGGTGAAAACCTTTAAAACCTTGGAGGATATGACCATCGGGGGTCATATCCAATCGTGGGCTAGGCCAAGGAAAATAGCAATGTACCTTAAGCGTGAGGGAGAGGTGTCCAACCTCTTAGACATTGAACCTCTTATTGAAACCTGCATTGTTACTTAAAAACTTGGAAAAGACAAACGTTAAAAATATATTATCCTTAAATTAATAAGAATATGAAAAGGGTAAGTGATCAGATAGATGTTACCGATTTTCGGATCCTAGATCATTTATGGAAACTCGATCCTCTTAGGATACTTGATTCAAATCAGAAAAAGTACTTCTTGAGATGGATAGCATTCCATGCTCTTGGTAACCTGTTGCCTTCCATTGTGAGCAAATGATATGCCCCCTTTCCTGCCTCCGACTCGATAATATAAGGACCTTCCCACTTGGGTGCTAGCTTTCCATCTGCCGGGTTGGTTGTATTTTGGAAGGCTTTTCTCAATACCAGATCTCCTTCTTGAAATCTTCTGATCCTTATATTTTTGTTGTATGCCCCAGCTACCCTTTGTTGATATGCTGCCATTCTGATCTTAGCTAGGTCTCTGAGCTCATCAACAGTATCTAGATCTTGGAGAAGGATTTCATTATTGGCCTCAGGATCACGGATGCTTGTTCTAGCAATAGGAACCACCATTTCTGTAGGTATTACAGCTTCTGATCCAAACACCAATGAGAAGGGTGTTTGACCTGTTGCATTCTTAGGTGTTGTTCTATCAGCCCAAAGAACATAAGGAAGTTCCTCAGCCCACTTGCCTTTCTTGGATCCTAGCTTCTTCTTCAAGTTGTTGATGATAATCTTGTTGCTTGACTCTGCTTGACCATTGGCTTGAGGATGAACTGGTGTAGAAGTGATCATCTTGATGCCCCAACTGTCATAAAAGTTAGTGGTTCTTTTCCCGATAAACTGAGAACCATTGTCACAAACAATTTCAGAAGGGATACCAAATCTAGTTATAATATTTCTTTTAATAAAGGATATAATTTCCCTTTCTCGGACTTGCACGAATGCTTCTGCTTCAATCCATTTAGAGAAGTAGTCTGTCATAGCAAGCATAAAGACCTTTCCGCCTGGTGCCTTTGGTAGCTTGCCTACAATATCCATTCCGCATTTCATGAAAGGCCATGAAGAGGATATAGGATACATAGGTTCTGCTGGCTGGTAAAGAATATTTCCATGCCTTTGGCAAGCGTCACACTTCTTTGAGTATTCCATAGCATCCTTCTTCATTGTTGGCCAGAAGTATCCGGTTCTAAGTATCCTGGAGAACAATGCTCTCCCCCCTGTATGGTTGCCGCAATCTCCTTCATGAAAGTCTTTGAGCACCTCTTGAATTTCAGGATCTTCGATACATCTCAAGTATGGACCTGCAAGAGATTTCCTATACAGAATATTGTTTAATAAATGTATTGTGATACCTTAAGTTTGAAGGACTTAGTTTTCTCTGTGGCTGGAATCTCTCTATTTTGAATGAACTTCTTGATCGGGAGGATCCAAGATCCTTGATTATTTGAGGATGATGGATCCCAAGGCACAATCTCTTTTTCAGTTGTTATCTCCCCAACATCTTGTTCTCCTATTGCTGGTGAGAGTATATGGATGATTGGGATCTTCGTATCTTCTGGAATCTTTAATGATGAAGCTAAATTTGCTAAAGCATCTGCCCTAGTATTCTCTTCTCTTGGTACTTGTATAATACTAAAAGAATTAAAGAACTTTGATAGTTCCTTCACAACATCTAGATATTTGATTAGTTTTTCACCTTTAACAGCATATGAGCCATTAAAGTGGTTAGCCATCAATAACGAATCTACATATACTTGAAGATACCTGATCCTCATGTGTTTAGCTAATTGCAAACCTGTGATCAGAGCTTCGTATTCCGCTTCATTATTGGTGGCTTGGAATGCACACGCAATGGACTGGGGTATTATGTCCCCCTGTGGCGATTTCAGTAGGATACCCAATCCTATTCCTCTTACGTTGGATGCTCCATCAGTAAAGAGGATCCATGGATCCTTGGCTTCTTCCAGTTGGTGAACCTCCAAATCAGCTTCCTCTTGTATGTCACTACTGAAATCAGCCACAAAGTCTGCAAGTGCTTGTGATTTAATGGCTGTTCTGGGCTCATACTGAATATCATATGCACTCAATTTCACAGCCCATTTAGCCATCCTTCCTGACAATTCTGGTTTTCTAAGCACATTCTTAACAGGATAATTAGTTCTTAAAATAATAGTATGTGTTTCAAAATAGTGTCTTAACTTGGTTGAGGCCATAATCAAAGCAAGAATTAATTTTTCAAGGTGAGAATACATGACATCTGCATCTAACAAGCTTTTACTTACATAATATACCGGGTGCTGTTGTCCTTCATGATCCTTGGCCAGAACAACACTGATTGCATTACCTGACACAGCTAAGTACAGGGTCAGCGACTCACCATCTATTGGCTTCATCAAAAAAAGCACCGAGGATAGATAATCTTTAAGAGCCTTTAGTGCATCTTCATGCCTTTGAGTCTATTCAAACTTTTTATTTTTCCTCAAGATATCAAAGAAGTCTTTGCACTTCTCTGAGGATCTGGAAATGAATCTGTTGAGAGCAGCTATTCTTCCCGTCAGTCTCTGGACATCTTTAGCATTTACAGGAGATTTTAAATTAATGATGGCTTTCATCTGCTCGGGGCTCGCTTCAATTCCCCTTTTGGTCACCATGTATCGTAGAAACTTTCCAGCCTTAACACCAAAATGGCATTTTGACGGGTTCAGTTTCATGTTATATTGGTCAAGGATATTGAATGCTTCTTCAAGATCTCTAAGGTGATCCTCAGCCTTCTTCGACTTCACTACCATGCCATCTATATAGACTTCCATGGTTTTGCCTAACTGATCCTTGAACATCGTGTTGACCGATCTTTGATATGTTTCCCCTGCATTTCTTAGTCCGAATGGCATAGCAATATAACAATATATGCCGGTAGAAGTCATGAATGCTGTATCCTCTTGATCAGATGGTTCCATCTGAATTTGTTGAAATCCAGAGGAAGCATCCATATAGGTAAGCATCTCATGCCCTGCCGTTGCATCCACCATGGAGTCTATATGTGGTAACGGGAAAGGATCCTTGGGGCATGCCTTGTTTAAATCGGTAAAATCGACACACACCCTCCACTTTCCATTCTTTTTAGAAACAACAACCACATTAGCCAACCATCGAGGATACTTAACCTTTCTGATCATACCGGCCTTAAGAAGTTTTTCAACTCCTCTTGTATGATCGCGTTCCTCTCAGGAGCGAATTTCCTTCGCTTCTGATGGACGGGTTTAATAGAATAATCAAGGCCCAACTTATGAGTAATTACCTCCTTAGAAATACCTGTCATGTATGAATGTCTGAAGGCAAACGTGGATTTTCGTCGCTTTAGGAAGGATACTATATCCTCCTCGATCTCGTCAGGGATACAGGATCCTAAGAACACCTTCATGTTTGGATCTTCAGGATCTAAAGATACTTCTTTTACATCTCACTCCCGAGCTTCCAGCACGTCCCTAGGATGTTGCTGTAATTGCTATGCTACCGTTTGTTTAGCTGTCGGCTTCATTGATGAAGAATATTAATTCTTGGCTTCCACTTAGTCACCATCTATCCTTACTACTCCCCAAGGAGTTGGTAATTTGATGCACTGATGGTAAGTAGAGGCTACAGCCTTCATTCCATGTATCCAAGGCCTGCCAAGAATAACGTTGCAACAAGAAAGATTGTCAATAACACAAAACTTTTGTTAAGAGTTTAACCCTTCGATGTATATTGGGAGTTTGATGTCCCCCAATGTTTTCTTGGTTTCACCACTGAAACCCACTAACACCGACGTTCTTGGGATGATTTCTGAGTCCGGGATGTTCATTTTATGTAGTACGCCATGTTGGATAATGTTGACCAAGCTTCCACCGTCGACTAGGATCCTGCGTACATAATGGTTAGCAATAAATAAAGTTATAATCAAACCATCGTGGTGAGGATACTGGATTCTTGTCTTATCTTCTTCGTCAAAGAAGATTCTTTTGTCAGTCGTCAAAGTAGTGGATATGACTGGTCGGTCTCCGTTCTCCAACTTCGTTTCTTTGGCGTGTCTTTTTGCTGAGGAGAAAGAAGTACCGGATATATCTGAGCCACCGGAGATGAAGTTTATTACTTGTGCGTCTGGTGGGGGCGGTGTTGCTTTCTGTGGTACATCTTCAGGATCCTGGATCCTAGACTTTTTTCTTCCCAAGAGCTCTTTGAAATGGCCCTTGCTCAGGAGGTATCCAATTTCCCTCCTTAAACCAATACAACCTTCTGTCTGATGGCCAAAGTCTTCATGGAATGCACACCACTTGGACTTGTCTTTGAAGGATGTTGTTTTCACATTTTTTCGAGGCCACCTTGCTTTCTCTCCAAGATCCTTCATAGCACAAATTAAACCATGAGTATCAACAGAGAAGCAATATTCGGAAATACTTGGGTAGTCCTCATCATCTTCTCCTTCTTCAGCTGCCCGAACAATTTGATTGTTGAATTTGGAGTATGGCTTTGATTCGTTGTTCCTGAATGAGGATCCTTGTTTCTGGTTAGGTGACTCTTGCTTCTTTGGAGCTCCTAACCGCTCTTGGATCTTCTTGTCATCTTCTAGTCTTATAAATCTAAGTGCCCTGTTTCTGACTTCATCTAAAGTCCTGCATGGAGTCATCACATGATCGTCATAAATGGAGAGCCCCTTTGAAGTCCCATCTTGAATGCTTCAACAGCCGTAGCCATATCAAGACTAGGGATCCCTAGGGCCTCCCTGCCAAACCATGTAACAAAATCCCTAAGGGATTCATTATAAGGTTGGACAACTCTATACAAATCACTAGTTAACTTCTCAAATTTCCTACTACAAGAAATTTGGCTGTTGAACAAGTTAACTAAATGCGAAAAAGAAGTAATAGAATAGGGAGGAAGACTTAGCAGCCATTTAAGTGCAGATCCTGTTAGTGTGGATCCGAAACCCTTGCATAGACATGCTTCCTTGAGTCTTTCAGGAATTGGATTGATCTCCATCCTCTCCCTATATTGAGCCACGTGCTCTTAGGGATCAGTTTTCCCATCATACACCTTCATGTTGGGGGTATGAACTCGTTTTGGGACTTCAGCATCACAAATAGGTGGAGAAAATCTGGACAACTTGTGGCTTCCTTCTGGTATTTCAGGGATTGGGCGGACCACTCCTGGCACGCTGGATATCATATCCTTAAGCTTCTGAAGTTCCTTAGCCATAGCTTGGTTGATGCCTGTATCCTGGATAGAACCAAGGTTAGTGTTAAAGGATATATGATTATACATGTTACCTCTCGGTTGATTGAACGTTGGTATCCCAGAAGTGTAGCCAAGATAAGAAGCATCTGCTATGGTAGCTGGTCCACCAGAGGCAATGGTTTGCATGGGGATGATGTCTCCTTCATGAACCTCCAAAGACCTCTGATGTTGAAGTCCTGAGGATCCTTGATTCTGGAAGAAGGATCCTTGAAGTTGGGAGTCGAAGGATCCTTGGTGATAAATCCCAGAGGATCCTGGCTGAAGGAACGAGGATCCTTGAGTTTGCTGACCCATGGATTCTTGTTGAAGGATAGATGATCCTTTTGGAGGGAACGAGGATCCTTGAGTTTGCTGACCCATGGACCCCTGTGGAATGATAGATGATCCTTGCTTGAAGATGGAGGATCATTGAGTCTGTTGAGACACAGATCCTGGAGTATGAAATCCAGAATCCTTGGCATTCAAGGAGTCTGATCCTCCAATGGCCTCTTATTCTTTTTGAGATCTTCAATTTCACGTAGGATATTCTGGTTGGTTTTGTTCTGCTTCTCCATGTATGCCTTAACCTGTGAAAACATAGCAAAAACATCATTGTTAGAGTTAACCACCAAAGTGGCAGTAGTGTTCTTTGAGCTCTTGAAGAGTGAAATTTGTGTCTTGTTTCCAGCAGCAGTAGCCCTCGCTGCTCCCGTGATTGGAGGAGGCATCGGTGGCAAGTTCTTGATGAGAGAGGAACCGAAGATGGCATGGTTGATGAAATAGAGGTTGATTAAGAGGCCATTGATGGTGATATGGGTATGAAAGGTTGAATATTGATAATGTATTTTCTGGATTATAGCACCAATTACCCCACGGTGGGCGCCAAATTGTTTTGGATAAAATCTGCTAAGGATAATGTATCCAAATTCGTTTAGTGAGGATTAGTGCTATGGTGATGAAAACAAGTATGTATCGATTGCAAACACAAACACGCGGATATGTTACGGGGAAAATCCCTTGATCTGGTTTGGATCGACGGCACAAAAACCCCGGGTGATGACAAATCGTCTATCACCACTTTATTAATCAAAAAAGGGGTGTTACAAGGTTTGAAGAATATGATCAGTATTACAACGATAGCTAAGTGAATGAGCTGTGATAGAGAGAATGCTCTGGTGTGTGTGAATACAATGTGTTCTTCCTAACTGATCATAATCTCAATTTAAATAGGAAAAGAATAACAATATCCCTAATTTTAGCCTAGAATCAAGCCTTTCCATAATTAGAGTTGTTTCCTTCATTATCCACGCGTTTTCTTAACTTGATAGCGAGATTATAGGTTAGACCTGGTCATTAGCCGTTATACCTGCCATAAATATCAAGATAACAAAGGAAAATCGTTAATAAATAATAAGTACTGAGGATCATTGATCCTGACAGGATCTGCAACATATTTTAAGGATAATTGATCCATATTATATGCCAGGATAACATATCCACAGTGTCAAATTTCCGTGCACTAACAATTATTATTTATCTTTCCTTCACTCACAACACTTTCAAAATATATGAAAAAGTTATGTGGGTGAACATTTTTCAAATATATAGAAAAATCACTATGTTTTCTAAAATATAAAAACTCTTCACTCATAACACCCTAAATCACTCTCTAAATTATAAAAACACTCCTCACATAATATAAGGCATTGGATGATAATGTTCTAAGACCATTCTCATCCTATTCTCTACCTCTAAATTTAAAATTACACTTAAACACACTAAATTGTCTCTCATTTTCAATTAAATAATACGTTTTTATACCTTTATCATTATTATTTATCTTTCCTTTACTCACAACACTTTCAAAATATATGAAAAAGTTATGTGGGTGAACAGTTTTCAAATATATAGAATAATCACTACGTTTTATAAAATATAAAAACTATTCAATCATAACACCCTAAATCATTCTCTAAATTATAAAACATCTCTTACATAATATAAGGGGTTGGATGAGAATGCTCTAAGTTTTGGTAATTGTGACTGTATTCTAATTTAGGGTATTACAAGGAATTTATGCATATGTATGTTTACAAAATCTATCCTCAACTATTGTCTAATTACATGATCGAAGAAGTCTGCTAAAAATTATTGATTGAAGAAATGTGCTCACATAATCTGTCCACAACTATTGTTTACCTTTGGAAATTCGAAGAAGTTTGTTAAAATTAATGAGTCAAATAGAATACAACCAAACCACAAATATAGTCCCATGGTGGTTTACATCTTCAACACTCAAATGAGTTCTTTAACGAGGAATAATATACAAAACAGGGTAAATGTAACGATAAACAACAAGGGGTGTGTACGAAAAACCCATTCCATTCTATTGTTGAATCCATATTATAAACCGAAGATTCGACAAATACAGGAATATGTAACTGTTTATTCCCCTATAAAACTTTTCTGGAACAAATAAAGTCATAAAATAATATTGCCATAACATTGTTGCAAAGAGGTTGTTAAACGTGTCCAACATCAAATCAGATTCGAGGCTCCTATAATCTTGGAGAGTGTTTAGTATAATAATTAGTTTAGTATTATAATATAAGTTAGTGTTATTTTATTTAATCCTATTTGTTTTGGATTCAAATTGTGTATTTGAGTTAGTATAGGATTAGAACCGTGGGTTTATATATACCCTAGGTTTGATGTATTAAGTTTTATTAAGTTTTTCTCGTTTGTCGTTTTCTTAATAAGAGTCGTATAGAGTTCTACAAATCTCGTGTTCGTGTTCTTGATTCACTTTCTCAAAGTTTAACAAGTGGTATCAGAGCCTAGGCCTCATACCGAGAAGCGGTTTGAAGATCGGAGGCAGCCTCCACCAGAGAGTGTGTCTATCGGTGGAGGGCATGCGTAAAGTAAGGGCTTGAGTCGTTACACGAAGACTAACACAAGTAGTAGACAGAGACAATGAGGTGTTTCGTGTCGACCGTTGTCATGCGGGAGTGTCGTTTGGTTGAACACTTGCTGAATGGTAATAAGAGTTTTAAAGTGGTGAAACTTTTTTTAGTGGCAAGTTGGTAATTGTTGGAAAATTATATATTGGTGGTCGAACTTTGTAGGCTCATGAAGCAAGGTTGTTCCGTGACAATTTTGAATGTTGATTAACTGTGAGATTGTGTGGGTCAAGAATAAAAGCCGCAATGTTATGTTAGTTTCTTATTAAAAAATAAATTAGAGTACTTGTTTGTCAAGAAAATAATCTTTCTGTTAGTTCAAAATCGTTGCACGTCAAAGTAAACAAATTGTTTCTTTCTTGTTCGAATATAGAAGAAGCAATTTATTCAGACTAAAACTATATTTCGGGTGACATTTAGCCGTTTCATGGCGGTTCAGTGGCAATCCGTTGAGCGTTGTCTATGGGTGATAAAATCGGTTACAACATGGTTCAGGTCCGTTGGTATAACAGAGTGCAATAAGGTTGTGTGTCAACTTTGTTTTGGTATTCGTCGAGTTGAAGGTTTTAGTGGTGATGTGCCACCACCATGTGTCAGGATGGTTAAATCTTCGTGTATCGAGCCCTGATGTTGTGCCATTATCGTGTGTCAATATGGCTAAATCTCCGTGTGTCAGGATGGATAAATATCTGTGTGTCAGGAAGTGATGATGTGTCATCGCCATGTATCGGGATGGTTAAAGTCTCTGTGTGTCGGGGATAGTACCCGTTCAAAGGAGGTGGTAAAATATGCTGATTAGATATTGGTAACTCCTTTGATTCAATATCGTTGAAGGTAGTTGGCAAGCTACCCCTCCTTCTAGTTGATTGACTTTCGTCAGTAACCAAGGTCGATAATGGTAGCGTGTCTACTAAAGTAGTCGATGTGATTTATGTGGATACTTTGATCAGTTCGTCATGGTGATTATGAAAACATTAATGATATGATAAACCTGATAAGATGCGCGTACTTGTTACAGCAGAGAGAGTAACCATAATCGATGAGAAACCAACAGACATGATTGCCAGCTTGATCGAGTTCCCCTTTAGGATGTATAGTTAAGGATGAGGATTAGGATTCTTAAGTGAGAACCGAATATTGGAGTGAAGAGGGTTACAAATTCTTATGTTGTATGTTTTTGTGTTTCGTGTCACCTCTTTGATGTTAATTAGTCTCCCTTAAATACACCAAAGTGGAAAACCCTTATTAGCTAATGAGGATAATACGACCCATCAACAATTACCAAGCTAATATAATAATAAGGTATAATTGTTTATTATTTTGATCTATTTATTATATAAATGATTATAATGGCCATACAATAAATATATACGTATATTTATTCTTACATTCTCGCACTTGGTCGAGTACTCATCTATTTTGAGTATTAGATTAATTTGCATATTTTAACACTCATTTTAGCTTTAAACTTAAACTGGCGCAGAGAAATACAGTCATTGATCATACTGTAGTCCTTATTTAAAAACCTAAGTAGTTATGATCAAAATTTCAAGTAATCCCTTCAAATTCTTGATTCGTATAATAAATTGTCTATATGTCATTATGCATACAAAACATATTAATAGGCACACAAAATAAAAATAAAGGAAATATTATTAAATAAAACGTAAGCAAGTAAAATATGTCATTAAATGAGATCTTCAGTAAGTCCCATATTAGAAACATGCTCTTTAAAAAATTTAGGTTGGAGACCTTTAGTCATCAGATCCGTAAACATGTTTTTAGTACTAATAAACTAAATACAAAGTTTATATACTCAACTCATTCACGCAAGAACAAATACTTTGTATCAAGTTAAAAACCATCCCCAGTCAAACTGTTACTGTTCGAGAAACTAACAGCAGCTGAATTATCACAATAAAGCTTCATTGGTCTAGAAATGGAATTGACCATTTTGAGTCAAGAGATCAGATTTTTAAGTGACATTCCATGGTAGGTTGCATTATAAACAACAATATATTCTACCATCATAGTGGAAGTTGTAGTTAATTGTTCTCTATGACTCCTCCAAGAAATAGGTCCGCCTGCTAGCATAAAGATATACCCCGAAGTGGATATCATGTTCGTTACACCCCAACCTAACGACAAAACATGTCGGTGCGCAAAATAAATTGTGTCAAAGCTCAAAGACACTAAAATAGATATAAAGTGTCAATATCTAATTTATTTATTAGAATCATCATACACAAGAGGTTCACAAATCAAAATCATCCCAAAACTATTAAATTAACTAATACATATAAATTATTCTTTATTTTATTAAATCTAAGGTATAACTAATGTCTTGCATATTCAATCTTCCCATGTAGTTACCTGCGATATGCATAAAAATAAGTATATTTTGTTAACAATAATATTGAGCAAGTAATCACAAGTTTTGTGATATATATAATGATAAAAATGACAATTCCTTGCGATAATGTGTATTAAATAAACTAGAAAAACATAAAATAAAAGTGTCTTTTCAACATGCCACTAGATTCGGACTTGTTTACTCGGACGGCGTATGATCATACTATGAGGATGAGATACCAACCAACCAACCAACCACAAAAACTGTAAACACATAGTCATATAACATTTAGCAACTAATCAAACAACATTACAATATGCAAATAGTGGAATTGTGATTGAGTATATACGCGTATAATAAATAAATAATAAAGTTATGTACGCATAAAGTCTCTAAAACAAAAAAAGAAAAAAAGAAAAATGGGAGTGTTATCACTCACCTTGATTGGTGAATGAAAAGATTGGGTCTTTGGTTAAGCTTGAGGGAGTCCTAGTGAGTAATCCTTAAATCCAAGTAATTAAGGGTTCCTTAGAATGACAAACAAAGGTCAAAGAAACATATAACACAACTAGAAGTTGAAAAAGAAACATGAAAAACGAAATAAGTTTTTGGACAGATTTCTGTCACCGATTACATAAATATTTAAAAATATCAATAATTTATCAAAAATGATAGAAATATTCAATAAACTAAATTAATATTAAAGGATTAACTTTTTCTTTAGAAAGTTTTCCCAGATTCGGACCCGAGAAGCCTAATAGTTGATCTTTACAGAGGGTACAAATTTGCGCACCAATATTAAAATAACGATTGTGAGGCAATAAGAAACAATAAAAAAATACAAATAAATAGTCGTTAGAACCGTAAATCAATAAAGCTAATTATAGACTTTGGCCTTGCATCTTCACATTTTGTTATGACCAAGTTATTGCTCAACCTTTTTCGAACAATTCTGCTTTGAAATATGGAGCATTGTAAATAACAATGTTTTTTATGCTTTGAAATGGATTTTCATAAAGAAAATTATGAACCACTTGTGGTATGATAAATACAAAATATTTGGTCATATATCATCAAAATCCTAATGGTTCTTGAATCAAAATAAATAAAACAAACAAAAACTTCAAGAATGTAAGTACATGTTAAGGTGTGACCATTAAGGATCATCTTGCAACCTTATGTACTTTGTCTCCTCCACCCTATACATCGTAGTGTGTATATATATATATTTGGTGGGATCATAAATATAATTAGGCGATAGTCTTAGACACATTATAATTGTAAGAAAATAAGAAGAAACAAAGAACAAATACAAAAAAACATGAACAAGAATAAAACTTTATGCATACTTTGTGATCTTGAGATGAACAAACACACACAAAAAAAAAAATTAACAACTTCATTGGAAGAAATATTATTATAGTGATAAGAAGAATAATGATCAAAAGAAAATGATGAAATGAGGTGGTATTTATAGTTGTTTTTGGAATATGCTATAAATATTCTTTTCTTTTAATAAAAGATGCCAAATAAAATACTTAGAATAAAAACTAATTTAAGATTACCATAGTTATTTATGTACATATTAAAATATTAATCATGACATACCTGGTTCAATATGTCAAATTAACGATTACACATGTAAACAATGAAATGAACATGGATTCAAGTATTTGCACATATGAGAATAATGTTAATAATTTGAAATGTGTGATGAATGATCAAAATGGACAGACATAATGTGCCATTATTTTTCTACTTAATATTCAACGTCCGTTACAACTAGTATTAGTGTATATATGTGTGTATTGTGTTGTATTGTTAAAGTAATATGAATAAAAATGTCATCCACTCTCTATTCTCTTTAGTTTATAACACGTTATCAGCGCTTTTCTCTACCAGTTAATTCCATGCTTCGTGTGTCTGTTTAAAGTGACTCTAGTACCTTTGTTCTACTAATTGATTCCTTGCTTCTTGTGTCTGCCCAAAGTGACTCCGATAACTTGCAACACCTTCAACCACCCGTGTTTGATAACCAAGGTACATAAGCTAACCATCACTTATGAATATATTTGTGAATGCTTTATGATTATGTAAAATAGCTGCTATATACTACCTCCTTCCCATTATAAGTGTCCACATTTCCTTTTTTTTATTTGTCACATTACAAATGTCAACTTTCAAAATTTATTAGTCAATTTCCATGTTTACCCTTAAACACACACAACTAACATTAAGAAACAATATTGATGGACCCACTTTTCAAGGGCATTATTTTCATTTCATAAGGAAAAAAAGTAATCATTCAATCCACCTTAAACTTTGTGTTTTTCAAACCTGAACATTTATAATGGGACGGAGGGAGTATATGGTTATAGAGAAAATTTAGTACATACATCCATTGTACATATGCATTGTTGTTTTGTTTTTCATTTTATAGCCAAAAGAGAAATTCCATAAATTAGATCATAAAAGGATTCATTAAAGTAACATAATATAAAAACCTCTCCGATGTTGCTATATTAATAATCACATTCTTAAATCATTTATTTAATATGTAAGAATATAATAAAATTATTAAAACATAAATAAGTGTCGATTTAAAATGCAAGTGGTTATTTTTCATGGTTCATCATTTAAATGTTGATTAGAAAATGAATGAACATTGTTGTAAGAACACGTGATTATATATTTTCTTTAACGACCTTAAAGATATTTCATTATTTTGCGAAATTGCATGCATATCATACATTATATTGTAAATTAATGATCATTTTTATCAATAATATTAAATAAATGATAACAAAAGGAAAATGTAACACTCATATTTATTAATTATTCATATTAACTTCTACATAATGTCTTTTATTATTCATTTTTATAATAATCTAATACTACATAATGCATGGTAGTTTCAAATATGATAATTAATGTATTATTTAAACTGATTTTAATATTGTAATAAATAATAATGACCTCAAGTTATGATACTAGAACTATAAAAGGATTATTTTGATTATTTATAACATATTTTTCTTTATAGTATTTTATTAAATTATTGAATACGCGAGAAACATATTATAATTTGATTTATGAATATTTATTGAATAAATTATCGCATTGCTTTTATCCGATTAAATTTTAACATAAAAAGGTTTTTGAATGCCATTAATGATATATATTTTTTTCTTGTAACAACTATCATTTATTCATGGTATTTTTATAACTATTTGTGATTTTTATAACTTGACCCATTTAAAGGCTATAATTTATTTATAACTATCTATATTTTGTCAATAGTTATATGAGTTATATGATTCACACACACACACACACACACACACACACACACACACACACACATATATATATATATATATATATGTTTATTTGAATTATGTGATTATAACCATCACACGGTAGAACAATATGGTGCATAAGAAATTTGAAATAATACATAACCACATTATATGACTTATGCATTATAAGATGATTGTTAAGATTATTTACACAATAGTTGTGTTGGAAGTTTTAAGTGAGGAAGTGGTGAAAGCTTGTCCCACATTGGACTGGGAACAATATAAAGAGTGGTATATAAGGTATAGCCTTTACCACTAATTTGAATCTTTATGATATGTTTTACCACAAGTCCTACCCTCGCGCAGGGGGGGGGGGTTGCAAGTTTGGGGTAGAAACTCTTCGACCCCGTGTGTGCCCGCACGCCCCATGGACACGAATGCATCTTAAAAAATCATCTCAAAAAATCGGGCCCGCGTACGACAATTTTTTTGCATTCGTTTTTGAGATTCGTTACAAAATTGAAACTGTTGGTCAATATTATTAACGATCATTATGATGATGATTATTATTTTCGGTTTCAACTGCTTCACTAATGACTATTATTTGAATATTATTATACTAGAATGTTCATTATTCAGTATTGATTTATGTTACAATTTTGTGGTTATAAAACCAGGACCAATGCTTCAGTTGTAGACACACCAAAATACACACAACTCATTCTTCCTCTATGCTGCAACATCGTTATAGTTTCGTTTCAGGAAAGTGCCCAAGTCCGGTAGTACTACCCTTCTACTTTGAACAGGAGTACCCCGACAATAGACCACAAGTATGTTTAAGGGAATTGTGTTAAACACAAGCCCAATTCACCGTTTCTTGTTTTATTTATCTTGTTTCAGATTTTATCATACAGGAGTATTAATAACTTAAACAAATTCCTAATCCTGTCTTTTCGTTTCAGAATGGAATCCCAACCAATGATCATTTCCGTCTCTGCAATCATCACTTTTGCTGTTGCTGTCACAACTGGTTTGGTTGCACCACTGCCTAATGCAATCACGTCTCATGCTGAGAAACCGGAAAAATTCACCGCTGCAAATTTCAAACAGTTCTAGAAAAAGATGTTCTTTTATCTGACCACTTTGAATGTGGGAGGTTCTTGAGTGAAACTGTTACCTAAGTTAATGGAGGGGAAATGGATGCGCAATTATTGAGTGCGGTTCAGACTTGGAATCATTCAGATTTCTTGTGCCGGAATTTTGTTTTGAATGGCATGGTGGATGCACTCTATAATGTGTGTTGCAAAGCCAAGACTGCCAAAGAATTATTGGAGTATTCGGACCGCAAATACAAAACGGAAGATGCCGGTACTAGAAAATTCATGGTAACTAAGTTCTTAGACTTTAAAATGACAGACTCAAAAACTGTCATGAGCCAAGTCCAAGAATTGCAAGTTATTCTTCATGATATTCATGCGGAAGGAATGTAGCTTAGCGAGACATTCCAAGTTGCTGCTATTATTGAAAAGCTACCACCAAGTTGGGTTGATTTCAAGAATTATCACAAGCCTAAGCGAAAGGAGATGACCATTGAAGATCTTGTTATTCGTCTTTGTATTGAAGAATATAACAAAATTGCACTAAAACGGATTGATGGTCCCAGAACAACAAAGGCCAATATTGTTGAACATGGCTAATCTTCAAAGGGTAATAAAAATGGTGGATAAAAGAATCATGGGAAATGCTTCAACCTTGGTCCTAAGGGGGAGTTAGGAAGAAAACGAAGTTCCAAGCAACTATTTATAATTGTGGAAAGCAAGGCCATAGGGCCGATGAATGCAAGCTTCCAAAGAAAGAAAATGATCGAAAAGTGAACATGTTTAGTGAGGCTGATAACCTTGTTGCTGTGGTCACGGACCTCTGGAGTATGGTCACCGAAGTTAACTTGGTTGGGAAAAATAACAAAGATTGGTGGATCAATACGGGGGCTACCCATCATGTGTGCTTTGACAAAAGTCTCTTTAGCACTTTCATGGAGGTGACTAATGGATAAAAGGTTTTTATGGGAAACTTCGCAACGATCGAAGTCAAAGGAGAGGTTAATATGGTTTTGTAGATGACTTCGGGAAGGGAACCCACTTTGTCAAATGTGTTGTATGTTCCAGAAATTCGTAGGAATATTGTGTCGGGGTGGCAGTTGAACAAGTTTGGTTTCAAATTGGTGATTGAGTCTGATAAGGTCATGTTGACCAAAAATGGTTTGTATGTTGGTAAGGACTATGCCCTCAATGGTATGTTTAAGTTGAATGTAACCGTTTTTAATGGAATGAATGAAAACGCTACTTGTTCAGCTTACTTGCTTAAGTCTTCTAATGCTTGGCATGATAGACTAGGTCATGTTAGATTTAATTCCATTTGACCTTTGATTAAACTTAATTGTATACCAACATTCAATATCAACTCAAATAATAAATGTGAAACTTGTGTCTAAGCAAAACAAAAGAGATCGCCATTCAAAAATATTGAACAATTCACCAAACCCCTCAAAATGATTCGCACTGATGTTTGTAATCTAAAAGCAATTCCTACTCGTGGAGGTAACAAGTACTTCATCACGTTCATTGATGATAGTACAAGGTTTGCTAAATGTATTTACTTAAGAGTAAGGACGAGGCTATTGAAAAATGTATTTTATTCAAAGCCGAAGTTGAGAATAAACTAAATCGGTAAATCAAACGAGTAAGGAGTGACCGAGGAGGTGAATATGTATCACCTTTTGTTGAATTGTGTGAAAGAGATAGAATCATACATGAACTCACGCTTCATTACTCCCCTCAGTCGAATGGCATAGCAGAGCGTAAAAACCAAACTTTAAAAGAAATTATGAATGCCATGATGATAAGTTCTGGGGTAAGCCCAGACATGTGGGGGAAAGCAATCTTATCGGCGAATTATTTCTTGAACATGCTACCCAATAAGAAGAAATATATAACGCCATATGAATTATGGACGAGAAATAAACCATCGAATAAATACTTGCGAGTTTAGGGGTGCCTAGCCAATGAAGTGGTGACTCCACCGAAACACCTACTAATAGGACCCAATACAGTGGATTGTGTATTTATAGGATATATCCGTCCTGATGGTGTATTTCGTTTTCTTGTGCATGATGCCAAGAACCCTAGAATAAATAATGGCACCATAATAGAATCAAAGGACGCGTCATGGTTTGAACATGTGTTCCCATGTTTGGGTAAAGAAAAACCGAGTTATTGTAGACCGGTTGAGTAAACTATTCTAGAGAACGAGGGTGCAAGGATGAACCTCGGGAACAATCTGAGACAGAGGAGATTGAAATCAGAAAAAGTAAACGGCAAAGGATTGAAAAATCTTTCGACCATGATTTCTTACCTACATTGTAGAAGAGTAACCTCAGACGTACCAACAAGTGGTGAATTCCACAGAAGGACCTTAGTGGAGGGAGGCTATCAAATGTGAGATACATACTATCTTATAAAATCATACTTGGAAACTAGTGGATCTTCCACAAGGATGTAAACCACTAGGATATCGATGGACCTTCAAAAGAAGATGAAACCTGATGGCACCATCAATAAGTATAAGGCAAGGTTGGTAATCAGGTTGGTGCTTTGATACATATTCGCCAGTTACGCGAATAACCTCTATCAGGTTGGTGCTTGCCATTGCCGCCATTAGAAATTTGGAAGTTCAACAAATGGATGTAAAAACATCTTTCTTGAATGGAAATCTAGAGGAAGAGATTTACGTGGAACAACCTGAAGGCTTCATAGTCATTGGGCAAGAAAATAAAGTGTTTAACCTTGTGAAATCGTTGAATGGATTGAAACAAGCTCCTAAACAATGGCACCAAAAGTTTTATCATGTCATGCTCCATGCTGGGTTCAAAATTAATGAATGTGAAAAATGTGTATATGTGTATATGTGAAGGACACATCCGATGGATATGTCATTTTGTGTCTGTACGTAGATGATATGCTCATTGCTGGAAGTAATGACAAAATCATAATGTCCACAAAGAACATGCTAAAAGCAAGATTTGACATGAAAGACATGGGTTTTGCGAATATGATTCTGGGAGTTAAAATTACAGAACCCAAAGTGGATTTGTTCTAAGTCAATCCCACTACGTGAGCAAAATTCTTAAGAAGTTTAATGCGAATGACTCTAATGTATCTAGAACTCCCATTGACACAAGTCAACATCTAGCTAGAATAGAGGTGAACCCGTTAACCAGTTGGAATACTCAAGAATTTTCGGTAGTTTGATGTATCTTTTAAGCTACACTTGACCCGAGTTAGCATATCCTGTGAGCAAGCTAAGTAGATACACGAGCAACCGCAGTTCAATTCATTGGAACTGTGTGTTTTGGTTGCTTCGGTACCTAAGATACACTAGGGAATACATGTTACATTATAACAGATATCCAACAGTTATCGAAGGACACTAAGATGCAAATTGGATATCTGACACGAATGATTCTAGAGCAACAAGTGGATATGTATTCAAACTTGAGGGTGCTGCTATATCATGGAAATCTTCGAAGAAAACAGTTATATCATGATCCACGATGGAATCAGAATTCATCACCCTAGATAAAGCCGGCGAAGAGGCAGAATGGCTACGTCAATTTGTTGAGGATATACCAAGATGGCCTAAGCCGACATCGGCCATTTGTACTCATTGTGATAGCCAATTGGCAATTGGTAGAGCTCATAGCACAATATATAATGGTAAGAACAAACATATTAGACGTAGACATAATACGGTACAACACCTAATATCTACTAAAATTATCACTGTTGACTACGTAAAGTCAAAGGATAATATTGCGGATCAGCTAACAAATGGCTTATGTAGAGAGTTAGTTCAGAAGTCGTCCATTGGAATGTGAATGAAGCCCTTTAAAAAATTAAAAACTTCAGGCGAAGGAAACCTAACTCAACAGACTGGAGATCCCAAGAATTGAGTTAAATAGGAAAACCTAATTGTATGAATTAGTGCGGTCACTTGGGTGGGGGGGGGGGGGGGGGGTTAACCCTACATATTTAAGAGGGAGTTTACTACATATCTAGGTAAACTTCCTAGTCCATTCCTAAAGTGACAAGTGTGAGGCTAAGCATATGGCTTTTAATGATTCGACCAAGGTAGTCATACATGGTGAATCAGCTATGTGAGAGAGAAGTGGGGTCGTTTTGAAGGGTGTTTTTGGGCACAATACTTAATGGATCTTGCAGTACTAGGCTCATGTTCATGACCATAACGAACATAACTATGAAGACTTGACTTTGTCAGGGAGATTCTTGTGTGAAGTGTATTGTTGTCTACACAAACGGCAGACGAGTTCAAATACATCGCTGTCTACTCAGAGCTAATGGGCTAAGTACACTTCAAAAGCAAAGGTTTAAAGGATAACACCTACCTATTGTATGAAAGATTCAACTGCTGAAATCTAATCGGGATAATGTGTTTTCGACCACCATTCATGTGGGGGATTGTTGGAAGTTTTATTGATAGTGTTTGAATGAAGTCTTAAAAAGGAAGCATTGAAAGATTGTCCCACATCGGATTGGGAACAAAATAAAGAGTGGTATATAGGGTATTTCCTTTACCACTCATTTGAATCTTTATGATATGTTTTACCACAAGTCCTACCCGCGCGCAGAGGTGGGGGGGGGGGTGCAAATTTGGGTTTATGGACTAGAAAATATTCGAATATTATTATGTTTTAATGGTCATTATTCAATGTTGATTTATGTTACGATTTTGTGGTTACCAAACAAGGACCAATGCTTCAGTTGTAGACACACCAAAATACACACAAATCGTACTTTCTCTCTGCTGCAACATCATTACGGTTTCGTTTAAGGAAAGTGATCAAGTCCGGCAGTACCACGCTGTTTCTTCGAACTGGAGTACCCTGGGTTCAAACTGCGAATTTGTTTAAGGGAATTGTGTTAAACACAAGCCCGGTTCACTGTTTCTTGTTTTATTTATCTTGTTTCGGATCTTATCATACATGAGTACAAATAAGTTGTTACAATATTTATTAGATAATAATCTTATGGTTATGACACTTGTTAAATTGCTACATATATGAAAAGTATTACCACTTGATTATTTAATATCTACATGAATACATTATTTTATTATTTTATTTGATTGTTTTTCATAGACACAATTATAACATAAAGATAATGCATGAGTGTTAAATTGATATATTATTTTGTAGGTTGTAGTTATCATTGAATATATATTATTAAAATTATGAGTTAACAAAATTAAACGATAACTTTCAACATTATTTATGCTATTTAATTCATTGTTTGTAACATAATTATTATATGATGTTTCAAGACCATTTATGAGCAATTTTTATATTTTTCATTTTATGGCTTCACATGGATTTTTTAATGTCATTAATAATATTTTCATATATTGTTGGTTATGAAGACGTTTATTTCATGATGTTTTGTCTTTAACGCCTGCCCATCTGATCCAATTCTTGTAAAGAACTTCGTTGTCGGACTTAGATAAATTAACTAGCCACATAGGATCAATCACCCTAATAAATTCCGTCTTCAAGCCCGATCCCAATACGATTACGGCCTCGCTGGTCTTGTTATCATAATACCACCTGTTGAACTTCTTATAAATACTTTGAGGAACGTCTTTATAGAAGCCTTCTTTAAAGTTCATGGCGGTTTTACATTAAGAACCAAATTTCTCCGACCGGTGCATGGATAAATTTATTCCACAAATCTTCGTGTAGGCACCTGTGGCTTAAAAAGCTTGAACCCATAGTTTACTTCGTGCAACAAATGCCTATAGTAACGATCAACCATTTGATTGTTACCTCTGTTCATGAAAGGTCTATTGACAAGTGTACGTACGTCCCATCTCGGCATCGAAAGCACGCCAGCAATATGTTGAAAATATTGAACGTCGTGCTCCCATTTGACAATACATACTTTAAGTTTCGAGTCGTAAAACCATGATATATTGTTACCTTTTACCGTCTTCGTCGCAACAAACTTCTTCATTTGATATGTCGATTCTCAAGCCATCAATTGCTTGTAATTTTCATGTTCTGCATATTTCATGACCTCAATCATCTTATTCATCTTCTACATATTATGAGTAAACATACCATCCTAAGTTCTTGTCTCGATATTTGATACTTTTAGCTTTTCCTCTTTCTTTCTCTTTTTCCTTTTGAAGACGTTCTTCAACTGATTAAAAGTGTTGAGTAGTAAAGAACAATATTCCCTCATCAGAATTAACATGTGTATACATCTCGGGATATTCCTCAACTGTCACATCTTTCATCTTCACTTCATCATAATTAAACGATTTATTTCCAACTAGAACACTCTTATCAAGTAATCTCCTCAGTATCAACCACCACCACATCCTCATCTCTTTGCAACTCATCCACTGCCTTTTAAATTAAAGTAAGCAGTATGGAAATCTGCTCTTTTGTCAGTGAGTGATCAACAAACTCATGCTCTTCAAACTCATCAGCATTCTCCATACTCATAAAAAATCCCTTATCATCCACAAACAAATTCATATTCGCATTGATCGAATTTATAGGCTGCACATTAGTAGTATCTTAATAAACCATCAATTGTTTATCCGACTCCCCCTCAGCTGTTGTATGACCAGATGATGAAGCACTACCACCTGGTTGCTGATCAAAACCACCACCAGCTTCAGGACCTTGGCGTCGTTTTTTGAGTTTTAACAAGATTATCAAAGTCATATAACCCCATTTATATGAAAAACGCAGCGGATAAAAGGTTTTAAATCTTGTTATTTAGGTGAATATAAAAAATAATTTTACATGAAAACCCAAAACCCGGATCGATATACAAAACTACATACTATCAAAACAACCATAGGGTGTTTTAGCATACTACCTTCAAGATGCTAAGAAAGATAAAGAGGATGAAGATATGAATAACTAGTCTTTAAGATAGAAGATCCTCAAGCTTGTATACCCTCAAGCCACCAACAAACATCCTTGTTATGCTAGGATTTACATTCAAAACCTCCTTCTTGTTCCTCCTTCCTTTGGCTGAAATATTGAGAAGAAGAAGAGAGAGTTTTGTCTAATTGTGTGTGTGAGAGAAGATTCAAGAGATGCAACCAATGCACCACCACTTGAACCAATGATACTTAGTGCATGTTCTTGTATGATGTAATAAAATAAATAGATGAGAGAGAGGAGGGAAAAGGGGGCGACCCACTTGGGTTCCCTCCCAAACATTCAAACTCAATCTTTTATTTACTTATTACTTATGTAATATTTATAACATAACATATTTCAAGTAACATGCAAAATGCAAATAAGTCTTGCATATTTTCATTTAACCAACTTAAATAAAATTATAAAATATCTTCCCTCAATGTATAAATTATCCATATACTATATTTACAATATTCTAAGTGTTAATATTTATTTATTAGATCATATCTTAGATAAATATCGTGGTATTTGTCTAGCTTGTTATTTGGTATTAGCCGACTTGGATCATAACATACTATCCACATCAACAACTCTAATATGTGTCTTGGGCAGACCGAGTCCAACAATCTTCCACTTGCACAAGATACATAGAAGCTTGATGCAAGTAGCAAATACCGCCTAACAATGGTTTACTACCCCTAATACGTATGACGAAGTGCCATTCAATAACATCATCCTCTTCAAGTCCCTTACTTGAAATGATTTAGGTGAATCTATCATTTATCCTTTTACCACAGATGTCATGTCAAATCCAGAGACACGGAGTGATCATTCTATGTTGATTTAACTTAGCCGGCCTTAGACATCTTACTCTCAACGAATAAGAGGGACAAATCCCTTCTTGACTACATACGTCTCTCACAATCACGTTGTAGTACACATGATCTTAGCCTTATGTACAGTCATGTTTCAGAGCAGCGAAGAACTAAGTCAAAATATAATATTTGGTTAATATTAAGACCCAATATGTATCTCAGGTAGGAGGATACTATGATATTCGCCTTTACTCAAATTTACTTACGATCAATCACAAAGATTCCATGTAGTAACTTTTCAGAGCAGGTCAGTCCAATACTTATATCCCATAAGTATCTATGAACCTTGGTAGCAACTCCTTGCTCTATATTCATGGCTTATGAATATCCACCAATCCAAGTTCAATAATAGTCTTACTTTCACATGTGTTCCCACAAATATGACCGACTACAGACATTTAGAATAATTAACTTATTCATGGATGTAACCAAGATAGAATGGAACATAACTCAAAATGTCATAATCATAAACCATAATCATATGAATGAGTCAAAATTACAATTGTTCTGATATCCAAATACCAAATAGATCAAATCCAATCACTAGAATATCGAAGTCCTAATGCACAAGTTTGACCTTCATGCTTTGGCCATTCTAGGAGCTTCGTGAGTGGATCCGTAATGTTTTGATCCGGGTGAACCTTGCGAATATATATCTTTCCCTTCTTAACTTTATCCCTTATGTAGTTGAATCTTTGCTCAATGTGACTTGTCTTTGATGTGCACGGGGTTCCTTGATTTAAGTAGTCGCACCCTTGTTGTCACTTGTCACAAAATATCTCTAGATGGTCCCGAATGGTATGGACCACCCCTAGATCGGCAATGAACTTCTTTATCCACACAACTTCTTGAGCTGCCAATGAGGTGGCGATGTATTCCGATTCGGTGGTGGATAACGCTACCACATCTTGTTTCGAGCTCTTCCAAGAGACTGCCCCACCATTCATAATGAAAACATATCCCGATTGTGATCGAGAATCCTCTCGTTCAGTTCGGAAACTCTCATCCGTGGAACCTTTTACAATGAGTACCTCCTCACCAGAACCGTATATTAGAAACATATCATTAGTCCTTCTAAGGTATTTCAATATACTCTTAACCGTCATCCGATGGCTACTTCCCGGATTTTATTGGTATCTACTTGTCATGCTCAAAGCGCATGATACATTCAGTCTAGTGCATATTATTGCATACATGATGGATCCTATAGCCGATGCGTACAAGATTCCTTTCATTTTCTCTTATTCATCCTTTGAGCTTGGACATTGAGACACACTCAATATCGTTCCTCTTTGAATAGGTATCAAACCTTTCTTAGAGTTCTCCATCTTGAACCTTTTCAAGATTTTTTCTATGTATGAAATTTGATTTAAACCTATCAACCGCCTTGATCTATCTCTACAGATCTTTATTCCCATAATATAGGCGGCTTCACCAAGATCCTTGATGGAAAAACAACTCCCAATCCAGGCTTTTACACCTTCCATGGTTGGAATGTCAATTCCTAATAGTAGTATGTCATCAACCTACAATACTAAGAAAGTAATGATGCTCCTAGTAGCTTTCTTATGCACACAAGCCTCATCAGCGTTCTTGATGAATCCAAATTTCTTAACCTCTTTATCAAAACGGTGATTCCAACTCTAAGATGCTTGTTTCAATCCATAGATTGATTTCTTTAACTTGCATACTTTATTAGGATGTTGTGGATCAACAAAACCTTCAGGCTGAACCATATAGACATCTTCTTCAAAATGTCCATTTAGAAAAGCGGTTTTGACATCCATTTGCCAAATCTCATAGTCATAATATGCGGCTATGGAAAATAATATCCTAATTGTAACATCCTAAAATTTATAATGTTGAATAAAGAAAGTTACGTTTAGTGATTTCGCGTTATTAATTAATTAATATCGAGTAAAGAACGGATCATGGACTTAGATTAATTGAGATGGGTTAAATGAGAATGGGCCTTAGGTCCATGGGCTTTAAGGGATATAAATATCCCTTAAACCAAGCTAAAACCCTAAACCCTCATTTCATTTCCATCTTATTCTCTAACACACTCCAAACACACACACACACACACCATATTTCGGCCGAGAGAGAGAGAGACGTCCAAGACCAAATCGAGCCAACCATTATCAGATCTTCTATATACGAGATAACCAAGCAAACCGCGACCACACCGAACGTATAAAAGGTATGTTCTTGACCTTTAAAGTTTACGTTTTATTGAACGTTTAGCCTTTTGAATGTCCTTAAGCTTAAAGATCCAAGCTTTATAGTATATACGGGATATATATACGACAGAAAATGGTTAGGGAACGTTAGTGGGTGATGTCGAACCATAACAAGGGTATTAAAATCGCCAAAATGCTTGATAAAAACCAAACCCGTAGCTGAACTGGGCAACTTCGCCTGCGAACTGGGCAACTTCGCTTGCAAACTGATAACTTCGCCTTCAAAGCTTAACTTCGCCTACGGCCAAGTTCGCCTAACTGGTAACTTCGCCTGAGGCCAAGTTCGCCTAATTGATAACTTCGCCTACGGCCAAGTTCGCCTAATTGATAACTTCGCCTACGGCCAAGTTCGCCTAATTGATAACTTCGCCTAAGGCCAAGTTCGCCTAATTGATAACTTCGCCTACGGCCAAGTTCGCCTAACTGATAACTTCGCCTAAAGCTAAGTTCGCTTAAGGTTTAACTTCGCCTAAAGTTAAGTTCGCTTAGAAAATAAATTAAAAACCTAATGAAAAAATGTGTTGAGACAGCTCGACCCCAGCCAGGGGCTCTGCCCCTTGGACCCTGCTAGGGGCTGCCGCCCCTAGACCCCGCTACCAGGGGCGCTGCCCCCGGACCCCCGTTCGTTGTGGGTCATATAAAGATAGAAATACAACATGAGTAGTAGTAGTTAATTGATACGTGTAAATATTATACAGTTAGCCGTGCACAACTGAAGAAAGGGATAACTATTAACGGAGAGTGTAACAGGATTCAGGTGAGTTTCTAGCCCCATTTATGTGTTATGTTTTCGGGGCTGTGTGCATACTCGATATGTTTGTTAATACGCTTATCCTAAGAGATAAGTGTATGCCTTATGTGAATGATGTGATATGTATGAATGATGGCTTGACGGTACGTGAACGATCTTCGGATATTGCACGTACTGTCAGGTTGTAACGCTAAGTATAAGGTAAGTAGGATATGTATGCTTATGTGTATGAATGTGATAAAGTTAATAAAAGAAGGAAAGGATGGTTGTATGGTTACGAAGAGGGTACCGGGCCCTAATAATACTCGAGGTATGATGTATGGTTGTATGGTTACGAAAAGGGTACCGAGCCCTAATAGTACTCAAGGTATGATGTATGGTTGTATGGTAACGAAGAGGGAATCGAACCCTACTAATATTCGAGAACTAGGGAACCGAACCCTACTAATATTCGAGGAAAGAGGGTACCGAGCCCTAATAATACTCGAGGAAAGAGGGTACCGAGCCCTAATAATACTCGAGGAAGGAGGGTACCGAGCCCTAATAATACTCGAGGAATGTAGGGCGTAATGCTCTTTATAACGTAAGATATGAAAGTAAGTTAATACAAAAGAAAGTATGAAAGTATGAAAGTATGAATGAAAGAATATAAGTTTATGTGTATTGTATAGTGTATGATTATCTAGAACTCACTCAGCGTAGCTGACTTTTATTATGCACGCAGGTGAGTAGGATGAGGCAGCTCGCTTGAGGAGACACGTGGCACTGAATAAGAGGCTGGCATCGGAAGACTCAAGACGTTTAAGTTTAATGTTTCGTTTATTTTGAAAGACAAAATGATGTTTTAAGACAAGACGTGTTTTGTTATGAAATGTTTTATGAAAGCTTTTATATTCCGCGAATGTTTTAATTAACTCTGATATTTAGAACTGCGTTTATGAGTAAATCCAACACGAAAGTAGGGCTACCGGTAACGGGGCCTTACACTAATTGACTTTAGCATTGCCTCGGACGAGAAGGTTTCATCATAATCAACCCCTTGAGTTTGAGTAAAACCTTTTGCTACAAGTCTTGCTTTATAAGTATCCAATTTTCCATGCATATCGGTTTCTTCTTGAAAACCCACTTACTTCTAATTGGTTTGGAGTTTAGAGGTGGTACAACTAAATCCCATACTTGGTTTTCATGTATGGATTGCATCTCAACATTCATGGCTTCAAGCCATTTGTCACAATCGGATTGTGACATTGAATCATGTTATGTGGTGGGTTCATCCAAATCTACTTCATAGCATCCATCCATGAAAAATCCATATCTTCCATGTGGATTACTAATTCTACCAGATTTTCAAACGTTTGTCTTGATCAACCATTTGATCATTCCAAACAACCTCTTGTTGATTGCTAGTATCAACCAAACGTGTATGGGTTGTGTTTCTTGATCCTCCTCGAGTTCCACCGTTCTACTTGTTTCTTTCATAAGGAAGTTAGTTTTCAAGAGCTCAGCCATTCGAGCAATAAACACTTTTTTGTCGGTTGGGTTGTAGAAATAATATCCCATAGAGTCTTTGGGATATCCTACAAAGATACACTTAGTGAATCGGCTTTCAATTTTGTTTTGGGTGTTGTGCTTAACATAAGCCACATAACCCTATACCTTTAAATATGATAATGATGGAGCCCTTCCATGCCATATTTCAAAAGGTGTCTTGTCCACATTCTTGGTTAGGGACATAGTTAGAATACGGGCTACGGAGAGTAATGCGAAACCCCAAAATGATTGAGGAAATGTCCTTTAGCCATCATTGATTGAATCATATCCAATAGAGTTCGATTCCTCCTTTCAGACACACCATTATGTTGTGGTGTTCCGGGTAGAGTGAGTTGTGAGATGATCCCACAACTCCTAAGATGATCTTGTAAAACATCACTAAAGTATTCACCTCCTCTATCCTAACAAAGTACTTTGATGGTTTTATTGAGTTGATTTTCTACTTTATTTTGGAAGACTTTGAACATTTCAAAAGCTTCATCTTTGTGTCTTAACAAGTACACATACCCATACCGACTATAATCGTCGATAAAGGTAATGAAGTATCATTCACCATTCCTTGTCATTGCCATAAAAGTACCACATACATCCGAATGTATGATACCTAGTAAGTCTTTTGCCCTTTTGTTAGTTACACTAAAGGGTTCCTTGGTCATCTTTCCTTGTAAACAAGATACACACTTATCAAATGAATCATCTTCATTTGTTTCCAAAAGACCATTCTTTTGAAGTGTATGTATGTGATTTTTGTTTATGTGACCAAGGAGACAATGCAAAAGATAAGTCTTAGTCAAATCCATTTTGAGTTTCTTGGTGCTTGATTGATACAACGTTTTATCAAAGGATGTGTTATCATGAACTAATTCATAAATGCCATTAGATGACATTGGTATAAAATAAAAGACATCATTCATGAAAACACAAATACCATTGTCTACAAACTTCAAATCATAACCACATTGTCTTAAAAGAGAAACACAGATAATATTCCTAGTTAAACTAGGAGCAAACAAAATGTTTTTCCAAACAACTTCCAAACCACTTGGAAGCTTCAAAATGTAGTCTCCTTGGGCTTCGACATCAACTTTTTCTCTGTTGCCCATAAAGAGACTTGTATCTCCTTTCTTGAGCTGCTTATTTCTTTTGAACTCCCGCAACAAATTGCAAATATGAGTTCCACATCTTTTATCCAATACTCATGTGTTAGAAGAAATAACATTAAAATCAATATGGATCATGAAACTTGTACCCGAGGTTTGCCCCGCATCCCTCTTGTCTTTCAACTCCTTGAGATAGGTTGGAGAATTCCTCTTCCAATGTCCTATCTCACCACAACCAAAGCATGGGTCCTCCAAGCTAATCTTTAGCTTCTTCTCCTTTGGTTTGGGTGGTCCCGCTTTAGCCTTCCCTTTAAACTTGCCCTTAACGTGTCCCTTACCTTTAGCAACCTTTGCTTTAGGTTCCGGGTGATGCCTCTTCCTATTGCGACCTTCATTGATCATGTGAACCGATGAATCCTTTTTACCCATTCCTGCTTCGGCCGTTTTGAGCATTGCATGAAGCTCACCAATGCTCTTGTCCCATCCATTCATGTTTTAGTTCATGACAAAAGTCCCAAATCTTTTGGTTAAGCCATTAAGGATCAAATACGTGGCTAACTCTTTTGAGACGGGACAATTTAGCCGTTTGAGTAGATCAATATGGCTTTTCATATAAAGCACATATGTTGAAACCGATTGGGTTTCTTCCATATGACATGCATGAAGTGCTAGAACCGTTCCACCCTAGCTCGTGTAAGGAACACTTCCTTTAGTTGGGTGTTCTGTCATATGCCCCATGACTTTTAAAGTCCTTATGAATCTCGGGAATCATAGTTCCCAACTTGAGGCAAGAAACTTGCACCATCCTCTGTGTATTTCAACCAATCGTAATAGGCGTCTGATCGTCAATGTTAGGTTCGTCGGGAATAGGATCGTCCAATATGTAGGATTTCTTTTCTTGCTTGAGAACAATTCTCAAGCTTCGATACCAATCCATGAAATTATTGTAGTTTAGATGATCCTTATCGAGTATAGCTCTTAGTGACAGGTTATGCATGAGTGGGATAATTGAGTTAGGTGGATTATTGATTGCGGCCATCTACATAACTTAACAAAGCTCAATTTTAGTATTTTTGATGTCATTAAACAATTGTAATCGTTAATACCCTTTTATGTCTCCAAGACAATTAATGATTAAAATCTAGAACCCAACATTACATTCAAAAGTAGTTAGGTGACCTTAATCCTACTATTCAAATTAACAAGGTAGTCAACGTTTGACAATTGCAACCCTTTGCAACTTCTAGTTTTATGGGACCGGTTAAACATCTCTATGTTTCGTTGGCATGTTTAATCCAATCAACAACATTATACACCATGCTTTGGTGACCCTATTCACATGGTTTCCAAATCAATTCGTCCTACTTGCACACACATGTGAATTTTCACATACAAGTGGTTAGGTGACCTTTATCCCGAGCTCGGATAGCAATACCGATTCGATCCGAGCTATCTTGGAATAAGTTCGACAGCGGATCATGAAATCTTGGTCATCTTCTCTATCTAATGAATGGGGAGTCTGCTTTCAAATTTCAAATCGTCCGCCCTGCACCCACCCCTCGAGTATATGCTTCAACAGGAATCACACAAGGGTAGATTATAAACCTCTAGTAAAATGACCGCCCGTAACCCAATAGTCCGTTTTAGGGATTGGCGACTTACCCATTCAGTGACTTTGGCACTGGACGTTCCCCAAACGGGTACTGTCGGGTCGGGTGAATATATGGCAAACCCACCTCAAACTCAAAAGTTTTCTCCAATGTGGTTAGGTGACCTTTATCCCACATCAAGTTCCCAAGTGATTTGAGTGTTGTATAAAAGGATGATGATAGACTTGTTTTAAAAGAGATTTAAGTTTTTTTAATTCTAGATGGGAAAACAATTTGCATACCTTGCATTTTCATGCATTCAAATGCATGGTACTTTGTTGAAAACTAATTTTTAAAGTTCCTTTTAATAAAACCCATTTTATTGTGAAATCATTAACCTTTAATAAAACCAAATTTATTACCTAATGATTTCTAAGGAACAAATTTAATGCAAGTTGTTGATTTTAAGTGTTAACAATCCATATGCAAACAAAACAACAAAACATGCATAAATAAAATAACCACAAGTTCATAACCGTAGCCACCTAAACTTGAGAACAAACAAGTGTGCCATAAGGTCTCTCCTAAGGGACAAAATTGACACAAGGATCGTGTCGGTGAACTCCCACTTGACCCGCATCCAAATGGCTGAAGTGTCCACCTTGTGTTGTGACTCTTCCACTTTATTTGGGCTCCAACTTCTGCTCCTAGCTTTCTTGGGCCTCCACATTTGGGCTTTGGTCGTTGGGCTAATATCCCATCTTGGACTATGAGGTCCATTAAGGCCCAAAACCAAAACCCTAATTTCTTATGCATCTTCTTTTATAAAAAATATATCATAATGGATTTTCGTCTAGTAAAAGAAATACAACTAATCTAATTGTTATTAAAAACCAATATGAAATAATAAAATAGATTACAAACCAAAATAAATGAATATTACAACCAAATTGAATAACTGAATAAATCACAACACAAACACACATCCAAACACAAGGTCATCTCTAGGTTATGAACATGTAGATACACATCCAAATATGCAAATGGTGCAAATCCAAAATTGTTCCCCTTTTAACCCTTAAAGTTTTCGGCCAAGGTTAAGCAAACCGAAAACTTTGGGTTTTATCCATACAAAATAACCAATCATCCAATTGACTTAATTTTCCAAGATTACCACATGCATGTAAAGTATAAATTTGAAAAACCAAAGGGTAACCAAAAGCCCTAAAACTTTGGGCCATATAGTGAACCACACAATAAAACCCGAAAATTTTAGATCTGTTGAAGCATGTATTCATATAAGCGGCTCTTGATGCCATTTTTGGGTTTTAACAAGATTATCAAAGTCATATAGCCTCATTTATATGAAAAACGCAGCGGATAAAAGGTTTTAAATCTTGTTATTTAGGTGAATATAAAAACCGATTTTTCACGCAAAACCCAAAACCTGGATCCATATACGAAACTACATGTTATCAAAACAACCATAAGGTGTTTTAGTATACTACCTTCAAGATGCTAAGAAATATGAAGAGGATGAAGATATGAATAGCTAGTCTTCAAGATAGAAAATCCTCAAGCTTGTATATCCTCAAGCCACCAAGAAACACCCTTGTTATGCTAGGATTTAAACTCAAAACCTCCTTCTTGTTCCTCCTTCCTTTGGCTGAAATATTGAGGAGATGAAGAGAGAGTTTTGTCTACTTGTGTGTGTGAGAGAAGATTCAAGAGATGCAACCAATGCACCACCAATTGAACCAATGATACTTAGTGCATGTTATTGAAAGACGTAATATAATAAATAGATGAGAGAGAGGAGGGAAAAGGGGGCGGCCCACTTGGGTTCCCTCCAAAACATTAAAACACAATCTTTTATTTACTTATTACTTATGTAATGTTTAGAACATAACATATTTCAAGTAACATGCAAAATGTAAATTGCAAATTAATCTTGCATATTGTTATTTAACCAACTTAAATAACATTATAAAATATCTTCTCTCAAAGTATAAATTATCCATATAATTTATTTACTTCACAAGTAGAAATATCAAGAAACCCAATTTCCAAATATTCTAAGTGTTAATATTTAATTATTAGATCATATCTTAAATAAATATCGTGGGGTTTGTCTAGCTTGTTACTGGGTATGACCTGACTTGGATCATAACGCACTAGCCACATCAAGTCTAATATGTGTCTTGGGCAGAGCGAGTCCAACATCGTTATCCTTTAACTTCTTCAACATATCATCTTTGCAAGTTAGTTGAAGGATAATCTCATCCTGTTTTTTTAACCTCTCCCCCCTAAGTAGTAACCAGGGCTTTCAAATCTCGGTTTTTCCATCTGAACATATGGCAAGTGTCTCATCATTTGCCTTTGGTCTACCAGCATCTACTCTTAAAATTGTTTGTCTCCAGCCATATGTGTTTCTTGAAGATATATCAAATTCATCATCTGGAACATCTGTTGTTGAACCGGAAAATTATAGAAATTTGAATGAATGAGCTGCATTGAACTAGTAGGTTTGTTAAATGACATGAATGAGAAGTTTGGCCTCTGCATTGGTCGTGTAGGAATTGTTGGACTTGTAGTAGCCAACACTTGTTGTGGAGAAGGCATCAAAGACAACATTGACTGAGGAATAAAGCAAATCTTGAATCACCTTTGGCAATTGTCATAAGTGTAACCACCGGTATACTTGGTGCACTAGTAACCACCGTTGTTTGGGAAATTGATACATTAATCGGAGTAAATACCATAAACATTGGATCACTTGGTTGTAATCCAAGTAACTCAACACCTGAACCTCTACGAGGTTTCTTATTCTCTGTCTTGTTTGTAGCAACAACCTTCCCTTTACATTTATGGGCTGCAGCAGCAGCATCGTGAACATTTCAATCACCACCATCACAACCATCAGCACCATTGTTCCCACCTTAACCTCCTTCACATTCTGAATCTAAGTCATTGCGGATCCAACAATCATTATGTGGAGATACACAATCAACACGAGCTACATGACCAATCAACCTCTTGAATTCCAATTTTGTATGAATAATCTGACCACAATAACTTCTAATCCATCTCATCGTATCTTCATTCATGTTCTCGAGAATCTATAAATCTTTAGACATCTCTAAGTCTTTAATCAACTTTGGCTCGAGGTGATTGATGATTAATTTTAAGAAGTGAGGATACATCAAGAATTTGTTCGTCCTTGTCGTGCAATTTTCCTTTAGGTGATTGAACACCATATTGAAAATTGAATGACTTGTTCAAAATAAGAGCAATGAAAGTCGACTGGAGCATTATCCTGCACTCATCGTAGCCACCCTTTCGTCCTCCAAGGTAATGTATAAGTACATGTAATAAGTACTTATATTGTTCGCACCAATTCGCCTATTTGTATTGAGAATTCTCCAAATCACCTTTATACTTTAAACGCCCAAATAACCTCTTGATCAAGTCTTTATCAAACTCACATATGTCATCATTTGTATCTGGGAACTGTAATGCATTACGTATCGCATCGATGTCAACTACTATCTTCATTCCTTATATTTCAGCCTCGATGTGTTTCTCGTCCAAAATATACTTAGCGGTATTCCAGAAAGGTATGATAATACTGAGATGGACTGGAAATTAGTAGATATAGCATAATGAATCCTCGACCTCTTCAGAAACACAATCACATTCCCAAACATCTCTCACCCAAAAAAGTCTTCAATCAAGATAGCACATATATTGTGTTTCTGATCGTATGATTAACCGAATTCTTGTGCTTGTTGAGCCTCAGGGTTCTTAGCAGGCTAAAATGCAACTTTTAATACTAATAAATAAAATAATTTCGTTTACTTAATGACGTGTTATTATATAGTTAAGTTAAATAAATATAACTGAGTGTGAGCTTGGACAATAAAAGATGGAATAAGGGATGGTGATGGGCCTTAGGTCAATGGGCTTAGGGTGTATAAACACCCTTAAGTCTCCCTAAAATCCTCATTTCATCACCACAGCCTCCTTATACAAAACATGAATATTGCCAGATCTGAATCCGAACCAAGAAGAGATTGTGTTAGATCTTCGTCAAGCAACAAGAAACACATATAGATTCACGTGTTGAATCAGACCCGAAGCAAAAATGACCTAAAAAGGTACGTTTTAAGTTACAGGTTATGTTTTTGAGGTCGATTTGCCCTAGGATTTGATACTAAGGCAAATTGGGCCTTATAATGGGAAAAAATTGTAAACTTGAATGTAAATAAGTTGTTTAGAATGAAACAGGACAAACAAGTGACATTTGGACCGTGTTAGAATGAGTAAATGAAGTTGTAATGGCCCGAAACTCGTTTTATTGGTAAAACAGGAATGACAGGATATAAGGAAGTTATTAGAATGGAAATACACGAAAAACCATGTTTGAATCAAATTATGAAGAAACTCAATTGGTTTGGAAACCGAATCGAATCTAATTAAAACTCGATTTGATTGGTTTTTAAACTCGACTCGATTGGTTTGAACACTTGGTTCAATTAGTTTGAAAACTCGATTCGATTGGTTGAAAAATTGCTTCGATTGGTTTATAAACTAGATTCGATTGGTTTAAACTTTAGTTTTATGATAAGGTTTTTAGGAAAGAATTATTAATGAAGTTTAAACTATAAATCGAACCAACTAGGGACTTTTCCTCTTGGACCATGCTAGGGGTTGCCGCCCCTAGAACCCTGCTGGTAAGGGCGCTGTCCCCGGACCCCCGTTAATTGTAGTTAGATGTAGTTAATTGTTATTTGTAGTTATTACATAGTAGTCGTGCACAACTAAGTAGGGGTATTTCCGTTAACTCAGAAAGAAACAGGACACGTGTGAGTTTCTAGCCCCTTTTCTCTGTTATGTTTTTCAGCTACACGTACCTTAATTGATAAGTGTATGATATGTCAATTTTTGATAAATGATATAGAAAAAGTTAAGAGCATGTGTGAAAGTATATAGATATATATGTATTGAAATGTATGTATGGTTGTATGGAAAAAAGAGCACCAGAACCTAATAATATCCGAGGATGAAGGGCACCAGACCCTAATAATATCCGAGGATGAAGGGCACTGGACCCTAATAATATCCGAGGTATGTAGTACGTGATGCTCCTTACAACGTAAGTACGTTTATGTATGTTTTATGTAACTTAAAGAAAGAAAGTAGGAAAGAATGAATGTATGTACGTATGTATGAAAGAAAGATAAACATGTTAAGTATGTAATATGTACCTTCAGGTATGTGTATATATATATACACATATATATAAACATGTGAATGTAATGTATATTACCTGATTAACAAGAACTCACTCAGCATAGCTGAGTTTTAGTACGCACGCTGGTAAATAAGCTAAGGCAGTTAGCTTGAGGGAGACACGTGGCATTGGACTAAAGAGGCGGGCATCTTGAGAAGAATATTATGATGTTATATCTGGTTATGTTTTTATTTTTCAATACAAATTTGAATGATGTTGGGACATGATTTTGAATTCTATGTAATATATGGTTGACTTATTATATTCTGCAAAAAATTTTAAATCACTATGATATTTAGAATTGTGTTTATGAGTAAATCTAATGTCCAATGTAAGGCCCCAAGACCGGGCCCTTACAAGTTGGTATCAGAGCATAAGTTTGAGAGAAATAAGCATGCTATATGCTTAGACTCGATTAAATAATCGGAATTAAGGAAGAAAAGAATGAATATCCGAGTTCAAGAAAGCTATGTGTCATTCAAGCAAGCTAGGTAAAGGTAAGTGCATGATTAATTTCATGTATAATGTCGAAGTATGTAAGAAAGTGGCTTAAGTGCTAGATATAGAGTTACGTGATTTTATGAATTGTTTGATTGTCTGACTGTTTAAAAGTAGAACCTAGCACAAGTGGAATCACAACGAGAAGTGTATAGGACACGGAAAGTAATGTTATCAGCTAATCACAGTTGGCCACTATTATTACATTCTTGCCTTACTATCCTTGTACTATATAGTTCCTAGAGTGATGACCTTTGTTTTTCCTTATAGAATACGAATTGCTGGGGCAAGGAGGGTTGTTGGGCAAGGATGTCGTATTGGTCATTGTGGTTGGACAGGTATTGCCCGAGAACCTTTTGAAGAACCATTTACTAAAATAAGAGAGGAAGGAAGTGCAACTGTACAAGATCAGAGTAACAATGAAGGGTATCAACTTGATCATGTTGTTCAGGCTGCCACTGCCCAAGTTGTGGCTACTGTAGTGAAGAACCTTGCAACTGAATAGGTCTTCTGAAAGCCATGTATGGACCACTAAGAAGACAGGGGAGAGTAATAGGAAAGATGATGAGACTGAGAAAGGGAAATCAATTGAAGTTCGGTAAGTGAAAGTTGGTGAAGGGAAGAGGAGCTAAGGTGGGTGCAATTACAAGTCATTCAAGGGTTGTGAAACGTCGAAATGCAATCGCTACTTTCTAGTGGATAACCGATATGGACAAGGTTTTCTGAATTAGCGCGTGCCGTCCCGATCAAGCAGTGGGTTATGCTACCCAGTCGTTTGGTGATGATGACATGTTCTGGTGGGAAACCATGGAACAAAGGAAGACCCCTGAGGAGATTAATGCTATGAGATGGAATGATTTGAGGGAGATGGTTATGAAGCTATTCTGTGCTGGTGCTGAAGTTGAGAGGACTGAGGTAAAGTTTTTGAATCTGAAGGCGGGAAAAAATACACACCACGAGTACACTACTTAATTCAACCACATGTCTAGGTTGGTGCCCAATATGGTGAATTAAAGTTTGTTTTAGGACCGAACATGGACGTGAAAGAACGTTCACGAAGATATCTACTATACAATGTTACATGCAAAAAACATAACAAGGTGAAAAAACGATAATATCTTTTTAACTATTCTTATATTCATGATAGTAGTGATAGTACAATCAGATATAATAATTCTAGAACATGTACATATTGGACCAGAAGGACAATACAAACGTATAAGCCTAAACACGTATTTATAGACATGAAAAACAATATATACAACGATATGTTTTATCTGACGTATATGTACATATCCTCTGTATAAGTACTTATCCGTTATATATGTGACTCATATGCCCAAATCATTAAACCACATTTCAGAAACTAACTATCAAACAATACAAGTTTAGGGTATTTCTTGGTCATGTCGTCTAAGCAATATACATTCTATGTACCAACAGGAAACACTGAAGTGAAAAGGATCAAGTGCTACATCATAGTACTGCCACAAAATTCACCATTGTCAGGACTAGTAAACCTGTCACATTTGAATCTGTTATCGAACTCGCAGAGATGGTTTACAATGGCTTGGTTGTGAATCGCTGAGATGCGTCTCGTTCAACTCACCGAATCAGTGGAAAACATGAAAATGGAACTTCGAAACGTCAATGAACAACTCTAGTTTCAAGTTCTCGGTTTCACATACATTCTACCACCAGGACCATTCGGAGGAGGAGAGCCTTTCGGTGACATTTAGGAAACATAATTTGCTGTTCTTATGTGTAAACAAGTGCATTACGCACAATGTGCTAGGAACTTCGGGCTTAACCCGAATATTTTCTTATTTCTAGGAAAACCGGGCTTATCCCGTATTTGTTTTAGGACCTTTTAATTTTAATGAAAAGTAACTTTTAGGATGACTAAACTTCTAAAAAAACATACTAAACATCATTCTAAGAATTCCAGCTCTTGCATTTTGCTGAAAAATACAAGAGTATTATCAGTGACATAAAGCACGGGTCGTACTTCCAGAAGCACGAGGTCGTGGTCACCCTAGAATCTTCAGCATGATAAGCACTGACTCCGTACAATTCTCTGACCCAGAAACATTTATTCCCCTAGCAGCACGCTTCCAAAAGCACGGGGCCGTTTTCAATTTTCTAGTCTCTATACAATGCATGCATAAACTCACTATTCCATTCACACCAAACACAACATTACCGAAATGGAAAGCAAGAAGGTTGAATGGAGACCAGTGAGGAAAGGCAAGCAACATGAATCTTCCTCATACCTTGAGGAGGAGGTCATGAGGCTACAATGTATCATGAGAGACCAAGTTGAAAGCAACATTCAAACCGAAGCTCGCGTAGTCGAGCTAATCAACAAAGTCGAACTACTTAGGTTCGAAAACTTCCATGTTGTGGATGGCCACCACAAAGATGTGGCTTCCAAGCTCAATTTTCTCAACTGAGAAATCGTAAAGCTCGACAAAAAGCTTTCCGAGCTCTTGGAAGCCAAACGAGCACCACCACACATACAAGACTTGTTCGGGAATGGTGGTCGTTGAAGTCTCAACTTTGTTTCACGTTGAAGTTTCTTCCGCTAGTGTTATGTGTTAGGATCTAGGATTGTTGTTGTACTTTTCATTTCTACTATGTTTAATTATGCCTTTATGTTTTATGTTTTAATGAAATTTAGGACTTATAATTACTATCTTAAACTAACCAAAATCAGTTAAAAACGAACCAGCTCGGCAAATAAACAAAATCAAAAGGAAAACTGTCTGCATCATGCAGCACGGTACCGTGCTTCCAAAAGTTACATTTTTATAATGATTAAAATAACTTTTCCCAACCATCAACCCTAACACCCACTTCATTTTTGAACGATAAACTGCTGACCAACCCCTATTACACTAATTTCTTCATTAAATCTTCAATTTCGAACTAAAGGTATGTTAATTTAACGATTATATTGTTCAAATTCTTCATTCTAGGTTTAGTTTAACCCTAAAATCTCTCAAATCGACCAAATCGGGTCTAAATCCGAAAATGATATGGGTTTATTCTATTAGTATAGGATAAATAGATTGTTGAATGTTTGATTGTTAAGGTTTAATTGAAAGTAACAATTCGGGTTTTGGATCTTGAGATGAATATCCAACAAATTAATAAACCCAATTTTTATAACCGGTTAGAAACGAAGGTTCGAATCTTAATAAGGTAGAAATTAGTATTTAAAACACGAGTCGTGCCCTAAACAACATGAATCATGGTCAACCATTAGTCAACCAAAAGTCAAAATCAAAAGGAATGAATAGCAGCAACAGCACGGTACCGTGCTTTTGAAAGCAGGCCGCCGTGCTTTGCTCTCTATTACAGCACATTGAAAATTTTTGATGAATTTTGACTAATTTGGGTATAAATTGCTGAAGGCCTAGTATGGAGACGATGTTCATGCCTTTTTTAGTCTTTACCGGACGAAGGGCAAGGGACAGACAGGCCAATGTAAGACTAACCTACCGAAACAGACGATTTCCAGAACCTAAATTCTACGCTGGCAGAGACATATTGCGCCAAGTTAATCAATGGGCCTGATACAAGACATTTGTGAAGGGGCCGTGGAGAAGGGTCTTTGAGAAAACGGGAGAGGCAGTGACAGAACTGACAAAGGAGTTCTTGGCCTCTTTCAACATAAAGAAGAAGAAATTTGACATGTGGGATGAAGATGCAATAGAGTTTAGATGTGGGGGTTAATGGCACACAACTTCTGTCACCCAATTAGGAATTGATCTGGGAATCTACACGAACGAGGAAACTGACTCAGACATTTGGTTTAATGCTAAAACAAACTTTGCAGATGAAGATGCTGATGATGAAGCTGAAGCTGAAGCAGGAAACACACGTTTAGAGGCTTAGGAACAACTGAGTTATAGTACTGAGAAGTACAATGTAAGCATCACGAAGAGCACAACACTATGTGACCCACTCATGAGATACATTCACCATCTACTTAGTCACACTATCAAAGCTCGAGGTCAAAGTGAGGGTGTTGTTAACCTGAGGGATCTTTGAGCACTGTACTGCATGAAGAATGACATACATTGCAACATCACAATGTTATTCTGCAAGCTTTTCATGACAAATGCAGCTGCAAAAAGATATACCCCGATTTTTGATGGCCCTTGGATCTATAACATTTATGGAGCCTATAATGTGGACAAAGAAGGGACCCGAAGCCAAGACCTGATAACTCTCAGCCTTGTTTATTGCGAAAGCATGCAAATGGTTCAGCGAATCGAACAGAACCCGGATGTGTGGAGATTCCGTGATAAGTATAACCAGGTTTGGGACCCAGAAGACCCTGCATAGATGATGATTCAGGACGTGCATGAGAGGAGAAGACCACCGCCCAGACAGTACTGACGCCGCACATACCATCAGCGAGGAGGCCCATCTTCATCAGGGGCCGGCCCCAGCTCGTCATACGACAGCTGATACTCTTTCGAGGGTCTGTATGGACTCATTGATCAATTCTCAACTAACACTATTGCCTCATTTGACAGGATCACAAGTCAGATTGCAGCCTCAGACGCATGGTAGGTCGGGTATGGGCATGGGCATGGTTGGTAGTATCTTTATGACATTATTATTGTGTATGTTTTAAACAATTTGCTTTCTGTCGTACTTGTTTATTTGTTGGTTTGGTTGGATACTTTTATGGCCGTAGGTGCCAAGACATTATGGTAGGTAATAATTTAGCCCGATAGGGCAAGATATGGATGGTTCCATACCCAATTTTCAGCAAATTATGCTCGGTTGTTTGTGGTTGTTTGCAGTTTTATTATACAAGTACAAAAACAGGAAAACGGACGATAAACAGGGGATGCTCTATCAAAATTTCGTTAACCCATAGAGAAGTAACTCTCCATTTTAACCCACCATACTCAATTAGAATTTTTATCTTTTCATGAATCTTTTTACATAGAGGACAATGTGAGATTCAAGTGTGGGGAGGTTAATTACTTGACCAATTGTTTGTTCAAATAATTATAAAAAAATCTCTAATCAACAAATATTTTTGTAGCAAACAAAGATTATTTTTATAAAACCTGAAGAGAAATCCAAGAAAAGTTTTTCGCAAATAACCAATTACTACTCCAATAATCAAAGGAAAGTGAAAAAGTAAAAAGAAGTTTTGTAATACTGAGAAGAAAATTTATGCAAAATATGGCGTTTATACCCAATTCCTCTGTTACTGTGAGATAAACCTCATGCCACATAAATATTTTTTCGGAATCTTTGAGTGAGTAACATGTTTCGTGTGATGTAGAACTTGTTGCAATTATTTATTTCAAGACCGCGCGAAGCGTTATATAAGGAAGAAGGTAATATTGTCACAATCCAATCAAACCATTCTCCGAATTACAGAACCCAAAAACCTTAACCAAAACCCTACCACTTTATCCTTCTCACCGGTAACATACAACACTGGTCTTTTATCGGTAGACCCTAAAGAACTGGAAATGCATTCTTTCGATTTCAATTTCCTTTGCTGCATACCCTTCACAAAACCTAGGTTGCCTCCAGAACTTAAGGAGAGAATCTTTCTCTTTAGCAATGAGATGAGGAAAAAGTGGCGCCAAGACGAACAAACGCCACCATTTTGTGGAATTTCCAAAAACGCAATAAAGAAAAGAGCAAAAAGATACGAACGATGCTTAGGTTGCGGAAACTATCCCACGAAGGAAGATGTAGAAAAAGTCAAACTCAGTCTCAGCATGAATATACCAAACTAATGAGGGTGGGGGCTATTAGGCTCAATGTCGAACGATCCACTAGAGTTGGAAGTTATTGTTGAGTCAAAGATTTGACCTAACCGATGTATAAGGAAGATTGGAATCTGCTCAACCTCCTCAGAAATCGCTAAGTATGAAACCGAGCACACTTGAAAATTCGAGTAGGGTTCTACTTAGCCGGGCACGATATTTTGCCTATCGGGCAGAGTTAACTTCTTGAATTCTTCTTTAGTGTACATCTGAGCAGGGTTTACTATGTCAAACAAGGTTGTTCTTCATAGACCGAGCACGGTTTTCTTACTAGCAAACCCTTGGTAAGACCAAGCTTTTGAAGCCAAGTACTTGGAAGATCTAGCAAGGTATTCATTAATAAACAGTGGTCCGAGCATGCTTGATAGAAGTTAAGAATTATCCGAAGGACACATCGAGCAAGGTTCAACTCCGAGCAAGCTATAGTGTCATTGAGCACACATTGCTTTGCTAATAAGTTATACACTAGCAAAGAGTTGATTGGATCTCAGAAGAACAATTTTGCTCGTAAGACCATATCGAGCAAAGTTCGCTATGGTCAAGAAGATTGAAGTCTGTTAGGTGAGTATTTTCTTAGGAAGATACTCTAAGTAAAGTCTACCCGGAGAACTGTTCCCGAGCACACTTCAAGGCTACCATGTCTACTCGAAAAGGACAAAATGGCATAAAGCCTACTCGGAAAAGACATGCTACAAATTCTACCTGGAAGACCTATTTTTGCACTTAGTATAGTTTTGAATATGTAATTTGAATATGTACTAATCATTAGGGTTTCTAGAAGGAATGACAGCTGTCAGGATGTGGCAGGCCTATAGATAGAATATTTTAGGGCACACCTCCTATGGATTTGCTTTTACACTTTTTAGAAAAGAACGAATATTCCTGATTGAGTGTGACGGCTGTCCTAGGTTATCATTGAATATACATTCTGACAAGAAACCCTAATCGATTATCATTTGTATGAATCAATTTATATAAATGGAAATCTTTTGAATTATTGTTCGTGTCTGTTACCTTTATTAACCTCTTTAGCAACAAATCTTGTTTGTTTCTGATTCCGCCATTAACAAACAAGAATCTTTCCTGATTTAGAATCCGTCATTAACCTTCTTTTTGACACATTTAATGTGTGGGTTATGACATTGTTGTGAGTATTGAGTGACTAATAGGGACCGACAAGTGGTATCAAAGCTTGTTGATTGCTGATTTGGGTAAAGAACTTGTTGCTGATTGAAATTTGAAGAAGAACAATGGCATAAGCAAAGCACTGTTCCATTGAATAGTAACGTCAGCTGCTCTGTTCTTCTCTTCCGTCCAGATCTACAAACATCCGGTGTTTTCTTTTCCTTGTTTTAGCTAAAGTTTACATCTTTATTACGACTTTGTGTTCCAATCGAACTAGACATATCAGATTTGAAGATTTGTTCCTCAGATCTGATTGTTTTCAAAATTTCTGGTTGTGTACTTTGTTTTTCACTGATTTTCTGATTGTGCTTTTCAAAATACCAAAATGTCTGGTTTAGAAGAGCAGGAAGTCTCAACTAATAAGATTCCTAGACTTTATGGGCAGGAGTACTTCAAAAAATGGAAAGTACAATTTGAAGCGGTTGTGTGCTACAATGATGTAGACATGTGGAATTCGATTAAAAATGGACCACAAGCTGCTGATGGTGCAACTGCTACTGGTGTTGTAAGAGACAGGTTGAGGAAAGTGGATGAAAGGGCCTTAGCCATGATTAAGCTAGGACTGTGTTGGGAGATCCTTACCAAGGTTGCACATCATCATACCGCAAAGGCAATGTATGATGCAATCCTTGAAATGTTTGAGGGGAAAACTGAGCCGAAGAACATAAAGAAACAACGTCTCAAGCAGCAGCTAGAGAGGTTCAGATAAAAGGATGGTGATATATTAAAGTCTATCCTTGAGAGATTTTTGGCAATAGTAAATGACCTTCGAACAACTGACTATGTCATGACTGATTTTTATCTGAACACCAAGATGCTCAATTCAATGCCAAAGGAATGGTACACTGCCTGCAAATTCATCCTTCAAAAGCCCAATTTTAATGATTTAAAGGTGGATGATGTAGTGTGCTTCCTTCAGGCTGCTGAAATAGAAATGATCGAAAATGATATGATCAAATAAGAGAAGCCTTGTTTACAGGTTTCCAATGCATTAATTGCATCCATGGGAAACTTGTCTACCAAGAATCAACAGCAAATTCCCATCATTGAGGAACCAACCGAACATGGTGTTGATACACCTAGATCATTTGTTGGTGGTAGCTCAAGTCATCATGGAAATCAGACAAGGTTCAATGTCCAACTTATTGAAGAAAATGACTCAGCCTCAATGGCAGGTGGACATGTGCCATACTCTGGTGGAAACAATGGTCAAGCAAATGATACTCAAGCACTCTTCTCATTGTTCACTGATTCATATAATGCATTTGTGGCCAAGAATATAATCCATACAAGTGTCATCCAAGATGATTTGGAACAAATAGATGCTGATGAACTTGAGGACATGGATTTAAAGTGGAAAGCCGCAATGCTATCACTGAGAAGCAAGAGGCTGTTCAATAGGACTGGTAAATCATTGGTCTCTGGACCAAATGAAAGGATTGGATTTGATAAGTCAAAGGCTATATGTTACAACTGCCAACAGCCTGGACATTTTGCTAGGGAATGTAACCAGCCCAGAAACTTTCAAGCTAATCAGTTTCAAAATCAACAGCCTAGAAACCAAATGCAATACCAACAGAATTATCTGTAGAATCAGAACAGAAACAACAACTTCAACAACAACAACAATCCCAACTTCAACAACTATCAATAGCCCCAAATGAATAATCAACAAGTTGTTCCTCAAAATCAAAACTACCAAAGAAACCAATTCCCTCAAGCTGTTCAAAACAACCTCAACAGACCCAATCAAACTCAACCAAGAAATCAAGGGAATGTAGTTATTACTGCACAACATGAAGGAGACTTTGATTGGAGTGATCATGCTGATGATATTTCAAAGGCTAATGTTGCATTCATGGCAAAGATTAAGAATGAGGCTGAAACATCATCTTCTCCGGTACACTCATCACCTATCACTTACTTACATGAAACAATTACTGCTTTAGAGGGTGAGTGTTTCAAAAAAATAAATCATCATCAATGGGTATGAAGCAAGTGATGTTGTTAATGAAGAAAATATCAGAAGTTTAGACATATGTGAAAGGTCAAAGGTTAGCTATAATGTAGTAAGACCACCAAAGATGAAGAAAATGAAGAAAATGAATGAAAGAATCAGAAAAGAACATGTGTCTTTTGACATATGTGAAAGGTCAAAGGTTAGCTATAATGTAGTAAGACCACCAAGCAAGGCTCTTTTGGAAAGAATCAGTGACAGAAATTAGAAAATAATAATTGAAACTGTAACTAGTGACAACTTCATTCAAGTATACCCAGTATTTTCAAGCCATGAAGTTCTGGATATTGGAGAAGTTGAACCATGGAAGAATATGAAAAGATGCTGTCAAGGAAAAACTTGTGAGATTTTTTTTTATGGAAATGAACATTTCAATTTCGATTTCGAATTTCCTTTCATGCGATTTTCTATTTTTTACTTGTTTTCTTTAAATATTTATATATATATATTGATTTTGATGTTTCTTTCGATCGTTAAAACGGATTTCATATTTACGTCTCATGTCACGCAAATCATTCACGATTCGCAGAATGTCTACTTGTTTTCCTTGACGTCGCCCTCAAAACTTAACTCGCAAAGTGACAACTCATATTATCGCACTATTGGCCACCGTGATCCCAACCATGACCCAAAACCTATCAAACTCCGTATTAACCATGACAGTAGATCCAATAATTATGCTTGAACCGATTCAAAACCCAACACAGCTCTTGTACACTCAAACGTACCTCAACAAAAAGCTTGACTCGGGGACACATCCTTTTTATAACATGTGTAAATTCCCCCACTTCATTACCATACAAATGTGATAATTTCAGCCACCCCTTTTACCAAAAACTTATACATATTCAATATCACCTATTCCCACAGCCCGTTAGCCAACCATTTATCCCAACTATATGCCTTATGCTTGTACTTAAAGCATGCTATCATTGCAATGACCCGATTACCCCCACAATACTCAAAAAGGCCTAACTTGTTTCCGTCTCTTAAATCGCATACTTATTTCTGTTATTTAAAAAAATAATCATGACGTTTCTCTGCATTCAATGTATATATATATATATATATATATTTATGAACACCTTATACTTATAATTTCAAATCCTCAAATTATATTAAAAATAGTTAATTAACAAGACATAATCAAGTTGATACTCTTCAAAAAGACTTTAAATCAAACATATGGTTATTATTAGCACTATTATTGTTATTATTATCATCATCATCATCATCATCATCATCATCATTATCATCATCATTATTATTATTATTAATATTTTTACTATTATTATTAGTATCGCTATTATCGTTATTATTTCATTACTACTATTATGGTCACTATTATTATAATTACCACTATAATTCTTAATATATATTATATTTTCAAGTTTAAATGAAAATGTTAAATAGAGTAAAATCATTTTTTTCAAACAGGTCCCAAGTCTTGAGGCTATTATATTATCATCATAACAGTTCTATCAAAACGAGTCAATTTTATTTGGTGATTTTCTTTAAAGTTGCTATAGGATGCGAGCCATAAGGGAAACCTTTATAATACATAAAAAATTCCATAAAGTGTCGCAAACTTAGCACTATCTAAGAACTTTTGTTATTATTATTTCTAAGCTTTTTCAAAAACTATTATTATGAAAGCATCTTTTTTTTTCGAATTTCATAAACTTAAGCGAATTTTAAAGAGAACATTTTCCTTTTCCCCTTCGTCAACGCTGACAAATTCAGTTGAGAAATCAGGGCACTGCTGTCACCATAACCTTCATACCTCAAACCTACCGTCGTGAAGACAAGTATCGCAAGTTTCATCTTGTTTTATTTTTATTATTAATATTTATATATATATATATATATATATTCTCCTATTTGAATATAACCCAAGCAATTTGATGTATCAAATCCTTTCGATAATTATTTATGAAGTTTAAAACTGAGTTTGGCTATTTGTGATTGCAGAGCAATTTTCGTTGTCATTCATGATTGCATTGCTGAATTTGTTTACTATAATCTCAATCTCGCTTTTTATGACCGATTTCCCATAAAAGTAACCGTTTAGTAAAAATTAGGATTTCAAACATGTTTAGGTACATGTTGAATTTATATTACTTTTAAACGAATTTTTTTTGATTATTCGTTTGGTTCTCTTTTCGTCCAATATTTCACCAAATTATTTTCTTGATTTCTCTTTAATATGAGACCAATGTTTTACTTTGATTTCGAAGTTTCAATTATATACTTGGTTAATCTTGTTGTTATTCAAAATTAATGTTTTATGGAGAATTTTCATTCGTTAAACGAAGTTTCAAATTGATGTTTTACGTTGTTTTGACTCCAAGAACTCAAACTATTTCGATATTAAAGTTGCATTTATCAATTTTATGCCAATGCGTTTTCGATTTACTTGTTGATATTTTGTTAGCACAATGTTTCATTTAATTGCCATGTTATTCTCGACCGGGTTAGTTACAACTAATTACTGTGATAGTCATGACTTTGATGTTTTATACGTGTTGTTATTGATAGCCTAAGTTTTCTTGATTTCTATGGTATTATTTCAAGAATCAAAAGTCTTATTCATCGATTCTATTATTCTTGAACCTCAATGTTTACATTTATAACGGTACCACTGAAGTTGAAAGTTTTATTTATTTATTTTTGTTATTTTGAACCCCTAATACCTCATTTATCAAATCTGTGATTTTGAAATATAAAGTTTTTGTACATTAAAAAGTTCTCTTTCATTGATGTCTTGCAAAACCACACAATATGGCAAACCATGTGGACCATGCAACGAACCAAGTAATTACGGGTGCACACGTAATTATCAAAGACCTCGCATGGAAATCATAGTAAAGACAATTGTGTCCAATAACCCGGAACTTGGAATGATTATAGAAAAACTGGACAAATGCAACATGATAAGGGCATGGTGGATACGTCGCTGGTACATCCTATATATAAGAGTCATTGCCTCATTTTCCATTTGTGGCGTCTTTCGGGTTATTCAAAGATCGGCGTTATTCCTTTTATTAAAATATGTATATATAAAAAATGTTAAAACTTTTAAAAACTATATGTACTAGTTATTTTCTTTTAAAATTTTATTTTTATTTTAATTTCGGGACCAAATTTCTAAAAGTTGTGAATCCTGTAACATTCTTTAATTTCCAAACTCGAAAACCCGACCCATTTTAAATTTTCAAATTTTTTTATAAATATATATTATGATCTCAAGTTTCGTTTCTTGTATTTTGTGTGACGTTTGTCAACTTTTATTTGTATTTAGATCCACTAAACCAGTCTGTTTTGTCTTTTTTGTTCATCGTTTATCATTAATATAATATTATCGATGGGGTACGTATATCGATCATTCCTTTTCTATTCGTGTTGAATTCCAAGTATTTATGGTTATGCTTCTTCGTTTTCAATTTGTTTAATTAACGAAAGTTCGAGATTTAAAGTTTTTATTATGTTAAAAGATTTGCAAACCATCGGGGTATAATTTCAAAATGATCCAAGTTTATAACTTTTATTACATTTACAAAGCATTTCAAAGTTTAAGGATTGTAACACCCCGTAACCGCAGCGGAAACATAAACGAGGCGCAACAGACACCTCTGATATCAACCACATTGTTTATAAAGAAAACTGAATACATTAATATACTTCAGTTTACATTATCTCATATTTCATTACCGTCTAAGTGATACACACATCATACAATACGATACATAATTCTATTTATTATAATGTATCCTAACATCCCGCACGCAAATCTTACACACATCAAGCACTTAGCACGTAAGCAATCACTTCATCTTAATTGTACCTGAAAAGCATGTGAGAAAACGGGTCAACTACGAATAGTTGGTGAGTTTCACAATTTGAGTAAACCATGATAAATCATTGTCAAAATATAATATTATCGATGCAATTATGCTGAGCCCACAAGTGAAACCTCTGTTAAACCAGTACTGTACCTGTTCCGGGGGCAATGTTAACCCAGAAACACTTCTAGGGGACACATGGGGACACTGTTAACCCAGTGCTGTACCCATTCCGGGGCAATGTGTAACCCAGAAACACTTCTAGGGACATCTGGGGGACACTGTTAACCCAGTACTGTACCCATTCCGGGGGCAATGTTAACCCAGAAACACTTATAGGGACATCTGGGGACACTGTTAACCCAGTACTGTACCCATTCCGTACGATTCCCGTACAATCAAATATTTATAAATACACGCAAATCCATGTGTTTCAGTATGTACTTAAACATTTTAATAGCAACATGCTTTCCGCCCCGAGAAAATATTTAAAAACAATTCAGAAAAGGGGCTCGTGAAACTCACCTTAGCACATGCAAGCAGGTACAACAGTCATTATTAGTTAACACGTCCAATCTGTAATATGATCCTTACGATCGTTACTATACAATTATTGTTTTATAATCTTTAACCGTGTCAACCGGTACATCTGGGGACACTGTTAACCCAGTACTGTACCCATTCCGGGGGCAATGTTAACCCAGAAACACTTCTACGGACTCAGATTGTGATATCGTTTAGAGTTCACTAGTCAAATTTCTATTAGTTGTTTTTCCCGTTTTCGTGCCTAGCACGTTTATCCGTTTTTACGTTTAAAAAAATGAGTTTGGTCACACACGACCCGAAAAGAGTGGTTGACTGATAATTTAATTAAAGTTGTGAAATTAGAGCTCGGTTTAGACGCCCCGTTTGGCCGCGGGACCCGTTTCTGTCTTTAGTGCACCGGAAACTGTTAATCGGGTAAAATTACTCAAATCATCCGAATTATTTCGGATGATTCATTTTTTACTTGTTTAACTCAATTATATGAAAATAGTTCATTTTTAGGGTTTTATACACAAGTCAGCTCGCTTAGGCGAACTTTACGGTTTACGCGTTTTATATTATAAAAGTTCACTTTTAAACCAAATAAATATCCGTTCATCCTCGGATCTTGAGATTTTTCACAAATAACATTTTGACAGTGGGGAAATTTGTAAAAATATTTCCAGAATTAATTTTTATATTTAAAATTTATTTATGTATTTTTAAACACCATTTAAACACTAAATATGTCGTAATACCAAACGACCTTAGAAAAATCCCAAATTTTTCCTGGATGACCCTGCCATCCACATAGTCCCCTGTAATTTTTCCAGAACCAAAATCTTCTTTTTCATGCCATTTTCACTAAAACCGAGCTAGAAAACCCTAGAACTCGTTTAACCGGAAAGCCTACTTAGACTTCTCCAACTGACCTAAAATTTTGTGTATGACTTATATATGTTATAAAAAGCTTATCTGCAATTTTTCAGAATTTTCATGATATTTAACTATTTTTCACCATTTTTGGCCCAAAACCGAGCATTAAATTCACCAAATATTCATCCTTTGTCCAAAAATTCACAGAACTCATATTTTCATGTGTAGATCATCCCTGGTAAAATTTCATGACCTAACTCTAAACCATCCACAATCTGTCTAAAAATCCATAACGGAACATAAACCGAATATACCTTTTGTTTCCGCCACTACAAGCTACAAACTCGTCTTTCTGCCTTATCTACCACTAAATACAGAACCTACAACCAACATACCACAATACCAAGCAAGTTACACTCACAATCAAGCCTCTTACACTATAGTTTCGGTTATTGTTTCAAAACTAAAGTTTTGAACCGTAAAAATTCGTTTTTGGTCCGTTTAACTCCTTTCTTGGACCAAGATCCCTTGTATAACCCGTATACATCACTTGATCATGCAAGAATCAGTTTTCATCTTTGAAACCTCATTTTCTTGCAATAAACTCAAGAAACGAAGATGGAAACGTGATTAACTCGATTCTTTATTTTGTTCTTGCTACAAAATCTCGGTATTAGTTGATATTGTGGAGAGGAAGGAAGAACATGGCAAGTTTTCTTTAAAAAAATAACAATAATGGGGTAACACCCCTTATGTCCTATCGGTTGAGATGGGGGTGGGGTGGGACCCACTTCTCCATTCTTGGCCACTCATTGGATTCTCGAAATCCGGATAATGTTTTGGATAATCTGGTTCAGTTCGTTTTTCGGTTAAATGTTTAATTCGGCTTAAAACGAGGCTAAAACGGTCGTTTTCGGCTTTAAAAAATGAAATTTATATAAAAACTTTAAAACTTAAACCATGACATTTATTAACTTAAAACATCATATTATTAATTATTGCGCATCTTTTTCGGCTTGATCGATCGTCTCTTGCTCGGTTTGGTATTAAAGGTTTCGTTTAACGTACCGACGTACCATTAAATCGAAATTCTTTTTCT